>NC_069382.1:121794239-122096398 GCF_027475565.1 Acinonyx jubatus | reverse complement strand
ATTGGCATAGTTGGCACAATTTAACACCAGTGAATAAACTGGATGGTAGTGTATAATTTTCTAGTTTGAATAATTGCATTGTGGTTGTTTGTGGTTAAGAGGTATGGTGTTGGGGTGCCTGGGTGGCTCAGTTGGTTGAGTGTTTAACTCTTGATTTTGGCTTATGTCATGATCCCAGTGTCGTGAAATCAAGCCCCAAGTAGGAATTCTCGCTGAGTGTGGAACCTGCTTAAGATTCTCTCTCTCTCTCTCTCTGTGTGTGT
This sequence comes from Acinonyx jubatus, assembly GCF_027475565.1. Taxonomy (NCBI): domain Eukaryota; kingdom Metazoa; phylum Chordata; class Mammalia; order Carnivora; family Felidae; genus Acinonyx; species Acinonyx jubatus. The sequence goes on along the minus strand of NC_069382.1, from coordinate 122,096,135 downwards.
CTATAAAAAAAAAAGAGGTAGAGTGTCCTTGTTTTACCAATAAGCAAACAGGGATGCTGAGGATTGTGCGTATAACAAGCTCCCAAGTAAGAGGGGTAGGGTGATGGAGCAAGCATGGTAAAATACTAACTGTTGGGGAATCTAAATGCATGAAAATGTGGGGATGTGTGAGTTCTTTGTACTATTCTTTCAACTTTTCTGAATGTGTAAAATTATTTAAAAATAAAATATAAACAAACCATATTTAAAAGAAAGTAAAATTGATTAAAAAGATAAATTAGACTAAAATTCATAATGTTTAATAAAGAGAGATGGGAAACTTGATCTATATAATAAGGTGAATAATATTTACTGTGTGCTTATGATCATTTAAGACCTATAAGATAGATGAAGGAACAACAGCATATGGTCTTCACTTCAAAACCCTACCACACTCTGTGGGGAAATAAAACCAAATATGACGTTAATTGCTATATTTTAAAATACCACAATCTTTACCTACATGATTCCTTATTTCTTGGCTTATTCCAAGTATGTTTAAAGCAATTTTTAAAATATGTGATAAAAGAAATGAATTAAACTAATATTAAAATAATAAATAATAATATGTTATATAATTATATAATATATACATTTTAATTAAAAATAAGAGGGAATAAAAACAAGTAACTTAAGACTGTATATAAAAGATACTATTTTGTAATTTAGAAGAGCCTAAGATAATTAAAGTACCTGGTTAAATTTTTTTAAATTTTTTTATTGTTTATTATTTTTGAGAAAGAGAGGGAGAGAGAGAGAGAGAGAGACTTAGAGCAAGCAGGGAAGGGGAAGAGAGAGACACACACAGAATTGGAAGCAGGCTCCAGGCTCTGAGCCCTCAGGACAGAGCCAGACACGGGGCTCAAACTCACAGACCACAAGATCATGACCTGTGCTATAGTCAGCTGCCCAACCGTCTGAGCCACCCAGGTGCCCCAGTACCTGGTTAAATATTAAAGGATTCAAGTTTGATTTAATTTTTTTTAAATTTTTTAAATCTATTTTGAGAAAGAGAAAGAGAGAGAGCTAGAGAGAATCCCAAGGAGGCTCTGTGCTGTTGCCACAGAGCCCAATGTGGGGCTCAAACTCACAAACAGTGAGATCATGACCTGAGCAGAAATCAAGAGTCAGACACTTAACCGACTGAGCCACCCAGGAGCCCTTAAATTGTTTAATATTTAAAATAACTTCAGTAGAATGAAATTCCTGGGCACACTTTAAGAACTAACAGGAAATAAGGTGGCCAGGTTACAGGCCTTATCAGGTTTTTTCTTTTTTTAATATTTATTTATTTTTGAGAGAGACAGAGACAGAGTGCCAGCAGGGGCAGAAAGGGAGACAGAATTCGGAACAGGCTTCAGGCTCTGAGCAAGCTGTCAGCACAGAGCCTCACTTGGTGCTCAACTCACCGACCGCGAGATCATGACCTGAGCTGAAGTGGGATGCTTAACCAACTGAGCCACCCAGGCGCCCCATAATCAGGTTTGATTTAAAAGAGATATAGTATCACAATAATCCTGAAATAGGAAAATACAAGTCAGACTCCTGAAATGAACCAAGGAATGCTGTTTATCCTTTAAGCCCTTTTAAGGCAGAGATGCCTTGTATTTTTCACATCTGAACTCCTAATTTTTTTCAGTGGAATTAGTTAACAGTTGTAAACAGCAGAGATGAGGTTTTGAAAATTGGACTATGAATGAATAAATTGTTTTCCTGTCTGGTTACAGCAAATGTTAAGAGTATATGTCTTACAATCAATTTGTTGTTTATGAAGTACCTTCTATGCCTGTTCTTTTCCTCCACGTCCACAAGGCAAAAGTAAAGAATAAAGTGGACAGAATGTCCATTTGTAAAGGCTGCTTCAATTACTATTTGTGCTTAAATGTACCACCTGTAGAAGAGGCATGGCTATTTTCTGCACTCCGAGCCCCTGTCTAGGTTCTTAGAACATTGGAATTGTAGTGCACCGCCCCTCTGTCGTTTGCACTCCACTTTTATGTGTTGCTGCTTTTATGGAGTGCTAAATTGCTTAATTAAATTTTACTGGTTTATTCTGCTTGCTCATTCATATCCTACTTAATCCAGCCTACAACATTTTCTTCCTTAAAATGAACATAGGAAACCTTATGATGTATTCATAGAGGTACATTTGGGCTGTGAGAATGGATAAGTGGTTTAATGTATAAGGTGCTATTTGTTGAGAAAATAACTGAATACTCCACTCTGGTACTGAAGGCATAAACAGCATCAGCGATTTGGCTTTAACAAAGCTTTTGGAGGGGAAAATATCAGATTAAATATTTGCTTTAACTGGGTATCGTTATGGTTTATTTGTAAGCTTTTGTTCTATCTCATATATTTGGAAATTCTTTATTCTTGAAACTAAGAATTGTGCACAAAATACTCCCCATAACAAATTCCCAACTTAGAGTCCATAAGAAGAGGAAGCACTCCTCTCCTGTTTGCTTTTTCAGAATCCCTTCATAAAGGCAGGTGGCTGGCACACAATGAAGGATTTGAAAATTTTCCACACCATTCACTTCAGTACTACTTCTGAAATTTTCCAATTCCTCTTGGAGCCATTTATTCCTTTTTCAGATGACCTCCTGTCTTCATATGAAAAGCCTATAACAATTTAAAATGAGTCTCTTCATTGTTTCTTCTTCACATATTATGGATTAACTGTAGCTTTTTCCAAACTAGTCTCCTTCACGCCCATCATCGATGATAATTTTTCATGGTAGTGGATCATGCCTCATTTTTTTTGTGAATTAGCAATAATCAAATCTACCTTTTTTCTGTTTCTTATGATTATACCTAATATTTAATATATTCATTCTATTCACACAACTCACTTATTTGAAAGTATATATATATATGAGTTGAACCATCCTCCAGATGAGAATAGAAATACTGGTACAATTATAAGTGGGGAGCTTTGTTGCTGGCTATTGGGGTTCAAGTCAAAAACATGGCATTTAAGTCTTTTAATCTCAATATACCTCAGCTTATCATTTATAAAATTATAGTTCTCACTATAATGGAGTAATTGTAGCACTCAAATGAGCTAACACATATTTAGGGCATGGCCTAATGTTGGGTATCATATTATTAATATATTTAATAGTGTTGATAGCTGAAAGGGTTGGGTGTTCTGTAGTTTAATCAGTACCTCCCACTTTCATTAATTGGCATTATTCATATTTGATGCCTTGTCAGCTTATCATCTCTTCCCTGGGCTCCCTGAACTGGGTGACTGTAGGGCAAGGGCCAATTGGCCCATTTTCTATGAGCACTTACCAATCAGAATGGACACAAGTAACTCAGAGTCAGGATGTAGATAACCTGTAGTGATCCAAGCTTTAACCAGTTTTTGGATTGCTTGATCCTAGGGAAGTTGGACTATGGGGCAGAGGTAGCTGCATATAAGTTTGTGTGGCCTGGACCATCCTTTGAGGACTCAGAGAAGAAACACATTTCCAACCAATGAGCATTTGTTTCAGTATTTTAACTGGCTATGCAGAGGTTGTCTGAATAACTACCATCCTTTCTTTACCCCGGTGCTAATCCTGATCTTAATGTTCATCCAGGCCATCACCAGATGTAGGGTCATGCCACATTGATGTTTCTTCCTCTTTCTCAGGCAATTTGAGCCAAAATCACTGTATCAGATCATTCCTTGCTCCTTCAAAATTGTAGAGATTTTTCCATTAGGAACACACACACACACACACACACACACACACACACACACACACACAAGAATCTTCAACCACTCAGATTGATATCTTATCTTACTCCTTTATATGGATGTCAGACTGTACTTTTGTTTGTTTTTTCAATGTGCTCCCTGGGCCAGGTGACATGTGAGCAATAACCAGTCAGCTCTATGAGGTGGGGCCTTCCCTTTAGTGAACCCATTCCATTGAGTACATATGCAATTTAACCAAGCCATAAAAAGTAAAGCTCTAGATCAATAAGTCAACTCTTTTCTTTATGCACATTGCTTCCAAATATTTAATTCCAGATTTAGTATTCTGAGGTCCACTTTTAAACACACACACACACACACACACACACACACACACACACACACGTATATTTGTATATTTGTGTGTATATACATATATACCTCTTTACCCCTTCACTTGAATATCTTGTTATTATTGCTTCAAACTCACTATTTACAGAGTAAATTATGTATACACCTAACTTAAATGTCTTCCTACACTTCTTATCTCTGTTAGCACATCCTTATGTGGTGGAAATTTTAAAGTCATCTTTGATCACTCTCTCTGCCTTTCTCCCTGTATTGAATTAGTTTTATGTTTTCTATAGTTCAGTCTCTTAAATTTTTATTTTAAAAATTTCATTCCTTTAAAACCCCAGACTTCTGCTGGGACGAGGATATACTTGCAGCCATTTACCGAGCTGAGTCAAGGAAGGGATTTGGGGCTTTAAACACTATTTAAATAGCTATTTAATTGGTTCTTCTATCTCTACCTTCACACTCACTTTACGAAATACTATGAATTCTTAAATGTTTGAGATATTCTCCAGGATAACTAGGCACTTATCAGCCTTTCTTATCATGTGTTCAAGAAACCACATTTTCAGATATAGGGTGAGGGTTAGGATTAGGGCTAGGGTATGTGCCTCGTATTTCACAGTTCAGAGATCTCTCCAGATAATAAAAGCCCAGACTTATGTTGAGATTAGGGTTAGGGCTATGGTTAGGGGTTAGTAGTTAGCCATTAGGGTTAGGGTTAGGGTTAGGGTGTGTGCCTATAGTTCAGAGACATCTCTGGAGGATCAGACTTAGCATTAGCATTAGTGTTAGGGTTAGGGTTAAGGTATGGTAAAAGTTTAGGTTAGGGTTAGGGCTGTGCTACAGTGAGAGTTTGTCCCTGGTATTTGCTGTTCAGAGCCCTTTCTAGCAATTGGTATTTACACAAAGAATATATAAATATTAATTCAAATTAATTAATATTTAAATAATTAAAATAATTAAATTAAATTATTTTATTTTAATAAAATTTAAATGATTAAAAATATTAATTCAAATGTAACACTGGGATACATGCACCCCAGTGTTTATACCAACATTAACTAATAATAGCCAAACTTTTATGGAAACTGCACAAGTGTCCATAGATTGTAAATGTATAATGAAGATGTGGTATATATGTATAGGATGGAATATTACTCAGCCACAAAAAATTTTGTCATTTGAAACAATACAGATAGTACTAGAGAGTATTATTTTAAGCAAAACATATCAAAGTAAGACAAAAACTATGATTTCATTTCATATGTGGAATTTTAGAAACAAAACAAATGAGCAAATGTATAAAAGAGAGAGAGAAGTTACCTAAGAAACCCACCTTTAACATTAGAGAAAAAACTGATGTTTCCCGCAGGGGAAGTGGGTTGGGGGATTGGTAAAATAGGTGATGGGGATTAAGCAGTATATTTCTGATGAGCAACGGGTGTATATGGAAGTGTTAAATTGCTATATTTTATCCCTGAAACTAATAGAACACTTTATGTTAACTAACTGGAATTAAAATAAAAACTAAAAAGAATAGAAAAACATGAATAAAATTCTTACCTCTAAGTCATAGTTTTAGATTCTCATTAATGTTCACTTAAACTATTTGATATTCTTTTTATTTACATGCTCCTTGTTTATTTCTCTATTAATGCAACAGAGGTATCTTTCCCGAGTTCTAGGCCTTTGTATCCTACATACCTGACATCACTACTCAAATATCTCACAGCCAATTCAGACACATAGCAAGGCAAACCTGGAAACCCGAGGTTGTTTTCAAACACACACATTCTCTCTCTCTCTTCTCTCTTTCTCTCTCTCTTTCTCTCTCTCTAGAAATTGGTATTTACACATAGAATATACATACTCTCTCATATACATCTGCCAAATTTGTCTTTTCTCTAGTGCTCTCTAAGTACAAAGTCCCTTTACTAACTCTTTTGATCAAGGCAGACAATCTGGGAGATGCCCTTGAGTTATCTTCACCAATATATAATGTCCATCAAAATTACATGTCTGAGATATGTCTCATATTGGGATCTTATTAAAACGAAGATTCTGATTAAGTGGATTTAGGGTCCGACTTCTGGGTATACATTTTAATAAGATCCTAAGGGATGCCAGTACTGATGGTTTGAGAAACACATTTTGCATAACAAGATTGTATGGTGTCCTACATAATCTGGTCCCTTTTTAGCTTCTTAGAATTAATCATATAATACTCTCCATGTGATTCTTTCAGTCCAAGCCCCTTGGCTTCCTACATTTCCTTAGCACATCAAGCTCGTCAACATGTGTCCATGCAGTTGCATGTAATTTCATTTGTACAGAATTCTCTTCCCTCCTTTTTATGCCACTAATTCCATGCATTCTTTACAACTTCTCTCATTTATCTGATAAACATTTACTGAGTGAGATGGTTAATTTTGTGCATCAACTTGATTGGATACATGGCAACCAGATATTTGATTAAATATTATTCTGGGTGTGCTTTGAAGGTGTTTCTGGGTGATATTAACATTTGAATCAATAAATTGAGTAAATCAGATTGCTCTTACTATGAGTGGGTCTCATCCAATCCACTTAAGGCATGAATACAACAAAAAAGGAGGAGTAAGGGAAAACTTGCTCCCTCTAACTGACTGTCTTTGAGCTTGGACATCATACTTCTGCCTTTGGACTTGGACTGTAATTTACATCATAGGCTCTCCTAGTTTTAAGGCATTCTGGCTTAACTCTCCCAGGCTTCCAGTATGGTGACTACCAAACTTGGGACTTTTTATCTTCCCTAATCATGCAATCCACTTCCTTATAACACTCCTTATAACACACATACCCTCACATGGACAGACAGACAGACAGACACACACACACACACACACACACACACACACACATTATTGGCCCTCTTTCTCCAAAGAACCCTGACTAATACTCTAAGTGGATATTACCTACTGATAAACACCCAGGTAAATTTTTGGACAACATAGCAGTGAGGATTACAAAGGAATAGAAATTCCTTATGAGAGAAAGAAATATACTTATATAAGTGGTCAGGAAAGGCTCCTAAAGGGAAATCGCATTTTAATTGAAAATTGAAGGTATATTTAGTAGACAAAGAGTCAGGGAAAATCATCTAAAGCAGATGGAACAACCCTTATGAAGGTGTTGAAACAGTGAGAAGATGAGTGTGTTCAAGGCCTGAAAGAAATCAGTGCTTCTGGAGTAAAGTAAGCAAGAAGATTTTCATTGGATGATATTATAAAGGAGGAAGAAGGTAAACTATGCAGAGCCTAATAGCCATTGGTACACTATGGATTTAATCTAAGTACAATAGACACTCAATGAAATATTTAATCAAGAAAAAGATACAACCTAATTTGTATTTGTTACATGTTACTGTGATGGGACCCCCTGTTTCCAGTCATGATATAATAAGTGATACCAGACTTGATCTCTTCCTGAACACTACTATAAGACAGGGTAAAATGTATGAGACATAAGATTCCAGGTATGGGACAAGAGGCAAAGGAGAACTGTGATTGTAGAGAGAAGGATAATGCACAAGTTGAGCCAGATGATTGTGCCATGGTGACCCCAAATTTCTGCCTGGAGACATTTCTGTGCTGCAAAATAGGAAGGCAAATGATAGGTAATATGGCCGAGTTGAGGATGAAGATATCTGATTTCTGGGCTTCTAGAACAGTGAACATGTATAGCCCTGGGTATCTGACAAGAGAGAGCTGTCAGAGGGGAGCTCATAAGGCTCTATTGGGAATCATCATGCGTCCTTAGATGAGGGCTCAGTAGTTCATTTCAGATAGACATTTGAATCCCAGACCAGTCAGAATGGAACAATCACACTCTCCCTACTGCCCCAAGCACAGTGAACATTCACTGGATAGATAATGCCCTGACTTAAAAGTAAAGACCACACCAGGGGGTTAAGTGGCAAACCCTAATACTAAGTACAAAACAGAAATATAATCTCCCTAACACAAACTAAGATCCAACTTAACAGAACTGAAGTATAGGCAAGTAATTTAAATGCCTGACAAAACAAATGCAACGCCCTTTAAAGAGGGAAACATAACCCAAATACCCACAATACAATCCACTATGTCCAGCATAAAATTAAAGAAAAAGAAAATATTAAATGTGAAGAAATAGGAAAGGTCACCCCATAGACAAAATAAAGAGCAGGAAAAAATATCAACTCCAGAATGATCCAGGTGTTGTAATTAGTAGAAAATAACTTTAGAAGAGCTGTTGATGCTTTTCTTTTATTAAGTTATCATGTGAATACTGTTGTTTTCAATAGTGCAGGGGAAAGGGAAAGTTGCAGGAGTAAAAAGAACCGTGCTTATATAAATAGAAAATTCTTAGGCAAATAAACATATGGACAGAGAAATCTATAATGCTTGTTGATTCTGGATTTAAGTCACTAGTATATTTCTATTTACCATTTTCTTTATTTGTTGCAAGAAATCATGATGCTTACTTACAGTGTGTTTTAATCTTAGCAAATTAATTGATAATTCAAATAGAGGGGCGCCTGGGTGACTCAGTTGGTTAAGTGACCGACTTTTGATTTCAACTCAGGTCATGATCTCAACGTGGTGAGACCAAGCCCGGTGTTGGGTTCTGCACTGTGCAGAGCCTGCTTGGGATTCTCTCTCTCCCTCTCCTTCTGCTCTTCCCTAGCTCACGATCTCTGCCCCACCCCTCTCAAAAAAGAGCAAGAATAAAAAAGAAAATTCAAACATAAATGGGTTATTTTTAGATGTGTGAACCACAGTGTACAAGTTAAGATTGGGCATTCTTGAATTTGAGAGTTTATAGGAACTACAAAGTTCATATATTTACCATTACTAATTCATTATTATTATTTCTGAATCAGAAGTAGAATGTTAAAATAAATATTTATTAAATGATTTTCTATGTGACACTTGGACTACCTTGAACAAACCTCACACTATCTAAACTTTCATTTCCTTACATGTAAATTTGGAATAATGACACAAATTTTAACATGCAAATCTCTTATTGTAAGAAGAAAAAGTGTTCCCCTTCCTCTTCTCTACATCCTGGAGTGGATAATGGAAGCCTATTCATTTATTATTGAAAATGCAAATGTGGTCTTATTCTAAAAAATGTTTTATAATCTATTTTTATTTAGTTATACAGAGAATAATATATGACAATTAATATAGGCACCAGTACTCAATCCTGCTTTTCTCCTGATCACCTCTTTTTCTAGATCAGTTAGTCTTTTCTAGACATAGCTCTTGGAACACTAATTATTTCTTGTCATGGTACACTTTTGGCCATAGGTTTCCAAAATCTGTTTTGAGATTCAGAAGCCAGAAATTCATCCATTGTTTTCAGTCCAATATATCTGTTACGTCATCATTCAGAAAATGTCATACAACCCCATGCTGGAGCTATTAGTTTAGTCTGGAGACAGGGAGGAGAGATTTCATTAATGCAATGCAATTCTATGGTCATGTAGTTTATTTAATATGTAAATAATGCCAAAATTGAATTCAGAAGACCCCAATCCCAGCTGTCTCTTTACTTACTAGACATTAACAGTATCACTCCTATTTTTTCATGCTAAAGTGTAGGCACACATCCAGCCTGGTTCAGAGAGATGTGGTAAAAATAAAATCAAACTATTTATGGTATATGAAAGCATTGTATAATAATAATATAATGGAATTCATTATTTCTATCATTATAACTATTGAGCAAATAAGTAATATTAATTAAAATGACAACAAATATTGTCTTCATAATCTTTGGATACATATATTTTACACAATATCCAATCATACAATATGCTATGATATCTTTGAATCATGGAATCAATTTCATTTTTATGTTTTTTTTTTCTGAAAAGATGTCTTCTAGTCATTTCATTTCCTCTAACTGCATACTCTAAAATGTTTAAGTATAGAAAAACAAACAGCAATATTCTGTTTTTTTAACAATCTGCAATATTCTTAAGGAGAATACTTTATCCATTAAATATTAAGTAGGCATCTGCTCTGTAGCAGGCAATGTAGAACATCCTTAGTATACATGCAATACAGCAAGACCAGTATAGAAAAAAAATAAAAACAGAAACTATCCTTTCATGGAGTTTGCATTCTGATGAGGAGAAACCCAAAGACACTTTAACAATGAAATTAGTGTTGTTAAAAAACAAAATTTAACTGAGTGTAAATTTGAAGATCTAATTGGCTTTATTATGCGATTCATGAATTGGACAGCATCCCATCTAGCAAGTAGAGACATTCCAAGGAGCTATACAAAATGGAAGGTTTTTATAAGAAGGTGGGGGGTGGGGGTGAGGTTATTAACAAAAAAAGAAGAAAGGATTGCTTCAGGCCAGGACAGTTTCTTTTATGAGGAGGGGAACAGCAGGGTTTTTTCCTGACAGATTACCTCACTGGTGTTGATCAGGACATTTCAGGTTGACTGTTAAAAAGTCACCTTCCTGGGATAGGTTGAAACTATAATTAAGTCTTGGTTTGCTATTCCACGGGCAAATGACTCCATTTGGGGTTTGTTGTTTCTCTTTTAACAGTGTGCATTTATACTCAATACATTTCTATATCAATTACTCATCTTCCAAACACTATTGGCGTGAGATTAAAGCCTATAATGAAATCAGCAAATTGCCTAATTCAAGAAAACATATTTAAGCATTATTTTATAATTAACAGAAGCATTTATTTGGTAATATTTTAGTGTAGTATTTTATTATTTATGGTAAAAATGGCTTTGTTTTACTGAAGTTTACCACCTAAGACTAACATTAATAACAGGGACATGATATTAACATATTGTGCTTACATTCCATTCCTAAAATTCTCATTACATAATGTTGCTCCAGAGGCTTCTGGTCAGTTTATATGAATCAAAATGGACACAACCAGTTAGTCATCTAGAACCAAATAACCTAATATTCATGGTTTCATTAGGTGATTTCTAGTTTTCTTTTTGCATACATAATCAGAGCTTTATTTTAATAGCCATCTCTTAAGGCATATTTTTCTCAGGTAATCATAACCCTGGTATTGATTTTTTTTCAGAATTCCAAACTTCAGACAATGTAATTTTATAACAAAAAGATCTAAGAGCTAATCTAACTCAATCCTGCCCCATGCACATTTAATAAAGCAAAAAAATTGTGCCTGAAGTAGTTAAATGTTTATTTTTGAAGCTAATTGGTCATAACAGAACCAGAACTTAAATCATTCCCAAGTTTCCCAATTTCACACACTTAAAAACTTGTAGGTTTCATTTAAGCTCTTTTGTTTTTTTATTATCAACATTTTACATTGGTGCAAAGAGAGTTCTTCATCTTTAAAAAAGGATTACTTTGTGGTTACCTTTTAATGGACTTTATCCTAATTCATTATTTCATCAGGAGACTAGAAGACTCTCAAGGTAATAGTGAGCTTTCTAGGTTGGCTGATCTTTTACATTACAAAAAAAAATTGTTGGAAATAGTTTTATATCTAGTTTATAGCTGAAAAGCACTCATGGGATTTCTAAGACATAAATACATTCAGATATTCTTATCTCTCACAATTACCTTTAGTGCTAATACAACAATGAAATTTACTTCTTGGTTATTCAACAAAAAGATAAAATTAATAAACATTTAAACAGGCAAGCAGATATCTTAAACTAGCAAATAGATAATTTCTGTTTCTGTGTGTGTGTGTGTGTGTGTGTTTGCATGTACATGTGGGATCAATGTGGTGTTAAAGGTAATAATATCTTGGAGGTTTTTCCCTGTCTATTCATGGAAATCATTTAACAACTAGAAAATTAAGCTATATTTTCATTTATTTTGGCAATGGAATTGACCAAGTTTGTTTATAGGGACCAATGCCTTACTTAAATTGTAAAATTTTAGGGATGCGTGTGTTTGGTTTGAATCTCTTTCAGAAGCACACATCAGTTGTCAAAAGAATATTTATCAAATGAAAGACATAAAACCTCTAAAAATAAGAGAACAGATTGTTTAATAGCAATATTCCTTATACGGAAGAATATGACATTAGGTAATAAAACAGTCTTTCATCCTGTGACTCCTCACCATGTGGTCTTGGCATGTCTGTGAGAGAAGCAGGCATTTATTACTTCCTATGTCCTCTGATACTTTGGGATTATCACTTAATTAACTCGGTATAAATAGATTGAACAAGTGGTGTAAATCCCAGTGGACACAACACTTAGAATTCTATGATGGATCCTCAAAAGAAATCCTGGAAAATGAACTAACAAGAAATAGAGAAGTGACACCTGCTTCAGATCAGAATTTGAGTATATGACAAACAGTTTTTTTTTTTAATTTGTCTGCACATACTTGTTAGTTTTGGCTGGCACATTTAGAAGTTATAAATAGGCAGATAGACATACATTCATTGAAGTATTATAGGACCTTCTCCATGCTTCTCTGTTTAAAGAAATATTAAAGGAAAAAAGATTAGTTTAAATTACAGATAAAACATTAAATACTTGCTCTGTTATGGTTGAATTTAACAGAGTTCACTAAAGCCATTAGTTGATGACAGAAACATAATTTTATGTTGCAGGCAATACAGAGCAATTACTACTATTTATTGTAAAAGTTTAAGAGTGTAAAACTCATGTGATTAAGGCTTATTATTTTCTAAAGATCTCCTCAAAAGTGAATTTAAACCTTTTAATCAAATCTGTCTGTGACAGATTATTAGAAATCTGATTCGACCCTTTTGAGGGTATCATACATAGCCTATTTTAGAAATTTGTTAGGTCAGATCAAAAGTAGTACCTAGATGTTTTAGCCCAAATTGCATCTAAAAGCAAGTATAAAAAAATAAAAGAAAGAAAGCAAGAGAGAGAGAGAAAGGAAGGAAGGAAGGAAGGAAGGAAGGAAGGAAGGAAAGAAAGAAAATAAAAATATTATGCAATTTTAGCCAAGCTATATCTTAGATGCATGTTATGCATGTTATTGCATTAACTTTTCCTGGACTTTGTCAGTGAATCCTTGTAAATAGACATAAATATTCATGTCAATTGTTATCAAACCGCACTGGAGGTTTTACAGTTTAATACATTTTAAAGCATATAAGGAGTATCAAACTGAAGTCTAATTTTTTTCTGGCCACATCCAAAATCATTTTAGAACTTAAATAAAATACATTTGTGTTTGCATCTAAAGACAGAAAATGAATCCCTCAGTAAAGGACATCTAAGCTCCATGAAAGTCACTTTCGAATTCTTACAAGATGTCTCAGAAACAGATAAATTGAATACATCACAGTCTAATATGCAGAGATTTTTTTCCCATTGATATCAAAAAATTAAATCATAATAATACTCAGTTTTAAAAACTAACATGTTTACATAAGGAAGTCTGAGTGTCTGTTTGCACAGTCAAAAATTCTGGTATGCTAACAGAAATGGACTTCGGAGATACATCTATTTCAACAGGCTGTATGTATTCTTTCTAATGATCAGGGGATTTTATTTTAAATGACTTTAGGGTCATCATATAATGAGTTATATCACAAGATTGTTCTGGTAACATATAAAAAATGAAGAAATAGCAAAATGTTTTGTTTTCTGGATAGTAATTTAATAAAATTTTTCTGCACATTCATGGATTTTGGTTCTCTCTCATTTTTCCATATCCTATCTCTTGACTTATAGACCTAAGTTATAAATAAGGTGGACTTTACAAAGTTATTTACATTACTTACATAGTAAACAATATTAGTTTCTTTATACTTTTCTTAAGTGCATATCAAGGGAAGTGTTCGTGGGACTACTACTCATAGGAAAAGGCATTTTTAATGGCATAACAGAATCAGTTTACGGTTCAGAATGAAAATGGAACCAATCCAGAAGAAAATTCTAATTTTAATTTCATTACCTGGAGGCGCTTGTGTCTGGAGGAGAGAACGCAACTGCCCAGGTAGCCACTTGAATACTATAGACAATCTAAGGTCCTTGTCTGGCACCCAGAACATTGATAAAATCCTAAAGACAATGTGATTCAAACAATTTTTTGTAATAGCTTTTGGATGCTATGCCGTTGTGGTTCTCAAACTCTTGAGAGTTAACCAAATCAATTGCCTTGTATAGGTTCAGACCTGCCACAGGAGAAATGTACTGTCTTGGTTACAGGCAACTGGTAGGTAATTTTCATGCACTTGCTGCCTTTGCTATATTGACTTTCTATGACTTTTATTTCTCTGGTGAATATGTTTTCTTTTTTTCTTTCTTTTTTTAACATTTATTTTTGAAAGAGAGAGAGGCAGAGAGACAGAGCTCAAGTGGGGGAGGGGCAGAGAGAGAGAGGGAGACACAGAATCCGAAGCAGGCTCCAGGCTCCAAGCTATCAGCACACAGCCTGATGCAGGGCTCGAACTCAGGAACCATGAGATCATGACCTTAGCTGAAGTCTGACGCTTAACCACCTAAGCCACCCAAGCACCCCATCTTCTTTTGTCCATCCCTAATACACTGCTGGTGGCCATGCCTACTTCTGACAATACATCTGTCTGAACTCAGCAAAATATGTCTACTCTCACTTTTGAATTGCCACTTAGAATATGCTCTCATGACATGGTTTGGATAAATAACAGCATAATAAGTACTTATAGTTATCATGAGTATAAAAAAAATAATTTCTCATAAGTATTATGAGAATAAAATGTAGCTCTTTAATAATTTGTATAAAATTAGATGTTATGTTCAGTAGTATATTTTATTATCCTTGGGATGGTCTACATATTTGGAATTAGTTTACAAATTTCATTCACATATATTCTTCACTTAAACAACTAACTTGGGTTTTCCTTCCACCTTTTTTTACTACTTGCCTTTGGCTGGTCTATTGTGTCCTCCTGACTTTTGGTCCTATCATATTTATTAGCTCAACATGGTTTTGAACATGTTTCTCATAACATTCTGAAACTGAACACATTTTAACTACCAATCAAGGATGCCAATCTCTTTTATTTAAACCCACAGATTCTTAGAGATCAGTAGGCATAAGTATTAGTAGCTTTTTAAATTCCATCTTACATTACAAAAGGTAAACATAAGTTTTCCAAGATTTCTCTATAATAAATAATGGACAGTGCAATAATTTGCTCTAAGAAATAGGGGAACTACTGGTCCATTCCTAAAATAGATCAATAACTTATATTTATTACTTAATGTCAAAGGGGCTATTCCTGTTGAATACTGGCTTTTGGTTTTTGTTGTGTTTTTCTGGACAGCCATATGGAATTTGAATTATTTTTAACCAGCTATTATCTCAAAGGAATAGCAATTACTGTATTTAAAAAATGAATAAAGTCTATTATTATTTATTGAGTGTGTCTACTAGGCATCCATGCATTGTTTTAGGTGATTGATAGATAAATAGGCAGATATATATATACATGCAGACACAAGCAGATGGATAGTCTAATGTAATCTTCACAGTAATTTTATTTTTCGTGTTATTACTTTATTTTTATTACTGTTATCATATCATCACTTTTCAAATGAGGAAACAGAAAAATCACATAAGTTTGAGAGATGTGAAATCTAATATGATTTATAGAGAGTAATATGTTTTGAGTCTATAGGACTAGAAAAGAACCAAAATTTGCGATCTTTCCACTATCTCCAACATTTCACATTAGCATTTAACCACTCCTTTTCTAAGGGTGTGGTGGCAACTGTCAGGTAACAATAAATTAAGTCAAAATTGAAGCTACAAGTAAATATGCCTATAGCCACAAATGTCAAGAAATCCACATCTCTAAGCACTATTTGGTATTAGAATGGATTCTTGCCAAAAAAAAAAAAAAAAAGATATATTTCTGTCTTTAGCTTTGAGGAAGCTGGCAACAGAAATGAGGCAGGGAGTTTTATAAGATATAGTTCTTTTTCTTCAAATACAGTCTAATTAATATTTTGCAGGTTGAGATGTTTGTAAGTTAGTAAGATGTTTGCTGTAATAAAGTTAATTTTTCATCATGTACACATTTTATAAGTATACATTTTAGTATAAAGATTGTGAGTTTCTGATTCTGTGTCTCCCTCTCTCTCTGCCCCTCACCCGTTCATGCTGTCTCTCTCTGTCCCAAAAATAAATAAACGTTGAAAAAAAATTTGAAAATAAAAAAAAAAGAAAATAGATAACTACTAAAAAAATTGTGATGCCAATATATTACAATTAGGATGTTTTTTTTGAAATGTTGGAGGCTTTGAGAATAACTACTTACTTACACTTCTTTCATGTTTTAAACCAATTGAGAAGTAGATACAGTAATGAAGTGAAAATATGAATGATATATCATTTTTATTGCTGTTAAACCTGAATTTAAAAAGCAGCTTGGGCTAAGGTGTAAAATGAATTTCTATGTCTCTGAAGGCAAAGGAAATAAAAGTAAAAATGAACTATTGGGACCTCATCAAGATAAAAAGCTTCTTCACAGCAAAGGAAGCAATCAACAAAACTAAAAAGCAACTGATGGAATGGGAGAAGATATTTGCAAATGACATATCAGATAAAGGGTTAGTATCCAAAATTTATGAAGAACTTATGAAACTCAACACCTGAAAAACAAACAATCCAGTGAAGAAATGGGCAGAAGATACAAATAGACACTTTTCCAAAGAAGACATCCAGATGGCTACCAGACATATGCAAAGATGCTCAACATCACTGATCATCAAGGAAGTACAAATCAAAACTACAATAAGATACCGCCTCACACCTGTCAGAATGGCTAAAACTAACCAGGAATTCCTGTTGTCAGGAAACAACAGATGTTGGTGAGGATATGGAGAAAGAAGAACCCTCTTACACTGTTGGTGGGAATGTAAACTGGTGTAGCCACTCTGGAAAACAATGTAGAGGTTCTGCAAAAAATTAGAAGTAGAATTATCCTATGACCTCAAAATAGCACTACTGGGAATTTATCCAAGGGACACAGGAGTAATGATTCATAGTGGCACATGAACCCCGATATTTATAGTAGTACTATCAACAATAGCCAAACTATGGAGAGAGCCTAAATGTCCATAAACTGATGAATGGATAAAGAAGCGTGGTATGTTTGTGTGTACACACACACACACACACACACACACACACACACGTGGCAAAATATAGGACACTCTTAAATACAGAGAAAAAAAACTAAGGGTTGATGGGGGTGGGGGGTTAAAGGGGTGTGGGAGGTGAGTTTAGGGCATTGAGGAAGGTACTTGTGGGAATGAGCACTGGGTATTGTATGTAAGTGACGAATCACGGCAATCTACTTCTGAAACCAATACTACGCTATATGTTAGCTAACTTGACAATAAATTATAAATAAATAAACAAACAAACAAACAAATAAATAAATAAAATGCATGTCTACAAGTCTACCCTGCGAGCTTTATGTACTTAACTATTAAACTGCAAGTAGAGCAACTGTTGAAAGTGGGAGAATTAAGGAGACAAAATAAGAGAGAGAGAGAGAGAGAGAGAGAGGGAAGACATGAAGAAGTTGGCCTCTGAATGAGTACTTTCCTTTAATGCATTAATTCTACAGTAGGATGGTCAGTGAATGTCATGTTTTTCTCTCTTAAGGTGAAATAAGCATGGAAAACACACAGGATTCTTAGAAATATGTTTTTCTTTTTTTTTCCAAATGTTTTTATTTATTTATTTTGAGAGAGAGAGAGAGAGAGAGAGAGAGCGAGCGAGCATGAGCAGGAGATGGGCAGAGAGAAGAATTTCAAGCAGGCTCTGAATTGACTGTGTGGGTCTTGATCCCATGAACTGTGAGATCATGACCTGAGCCAAAATAGAGTCAGATGCTTAACCAGCTGAGCCACCCAGGCACCCCAGCATGCCTAGAAATATTATCTCATAACTGCTTCTGCTTGGAGAATGAAATTGCCACCTATGCATAGTAATGTAACAAAGAGAAAATAGTCTTTCCCCAATAAATTTGATGTGAAACTAAAATAGTCCAGATCAGACTTATGGTAAGAGTTGAAATCATAACCTGAGAATAAATAGACTGAGATATATTTAAGATTGATGACCAAATAAACTGAAACAGGCAATGAATAAATTGACCTTCTTAATTACTTGCAATACATAGATATCACAAAGGCTTAATTGAATATGTTTTGTGATTTTTAGAAAGGGTAGTAGAAAGCACTATGTACCTGAGAGGTCAACAGAGCCATAAAAAGCCGGAAACCTGGCAGGAAGGCTTCAGAATGACAAAGAGCAAAACAGATGGAAAGTACTATGGTCCATTAATATAGCAATAGAGATGCTTTCCTAAAATCAGAAATTCATGCACTGACAAAAAGTGATTTTGACCCATACATTTAATGTTAAATAAATACCAATGACCTGTACAAATTACAAATAGAAGAAGCTCATGATGCACAATGACGGAGAGAGATTTTCATAAAGACCAGATGTGTTGATCCCAAGAAATCTAATGGTATGGCATTGCTTTCATTTATTTTAGTTCAGACTTTGTGCTTCAGTTTTGTGGATGTAGAAACTGCCATTGTCAGCTCACCAAGATCATATCCATTTCTCCATGCTTACTTAAGTTAATAAAAAGAAAGAATTAGGAAAGAAAACATCCAATTGGCTAGTGTAAATGAGAACTTTGGAGATATAAGCCAATGACTATATTCACCAGCCAATTCATTTTTCCTATGTTAATGTAAAATCACATTATCATCAATAGGTTTGTTGTCTGTTGAGAAAGGAAGAATTAGAGACTTAATATTTAATGGTATTAAATATTGAAATTTCAGGCAATGAAACTGCCTGAAACATGCTTCTCCTCAGGATGGAGGTAGTGTTGTTATGTGGCCTTCAGAAGGATCTGCCATAGAAAACTTACACATAACTGTCAACATTTTGCCTTCATACATGCAAGACCTACTAATCTATTAGGCGTAATGGGTATAGTGCCAGAGACCCACCATATCTGTGGGGCCAAGAAAAGTTTTCAGATTTCCTTCGAATAAGAAGAAAAAAATAAATTTTTTGGTATAATAAAATTTTTTTAATGTGTATTTATTTATTTATTTATTTATTTATTTATTTATTTATAGAAAGAGAGAAAGAGACAGAGGGAGAGATAGAATCAGATCTTAAATCAGAGCATGGTGTACCTTTGTTTCTGTAATGTCTCCTCACACTTTAAACAAGCGTGCTATTTCCCATAATGTGCTGATTTTGAAATTTAAAACTGAAGGCTATTTTATTATCCTTTCCCTTGTTCCCCTTTTTTTGATCTGAGATGTTATGTGGAGATTTATAGTAATTACTCAGAACACTGATAAATTCTTGACTAGACTTATAAATACTTGTATCTCTATGAAAAAGATAAAGAGAATGGTTCTTCTAATTCTAAATCTGAACATAAAGAACTGCTGAATGAATTGGAACTTTAAACTTTTCCTTCTAGAAAAATATCCATTGGCCTACATCATATTAAATCATATGAAAAACTAAATATAATATATATAGCCTCTATAGTAGGAACTTCTCAAAGATAAAATGGATACACAGTTATAATAGAAGCACTACATAATTAAATTCTTATAACTTGAAATTCTACAAAGGGGGAGATAAGAAAGAAGTCTGTGAAAACCAAACGGGCTGCTTATAAATTCTTATCTTTGGAACATTAAAACAAATAAAAAGAAAAAAGAGGATTTTTATGTACCCTCATTGGGAAAATTTAGGACTTAAGACAAATTGCAGAGAAATTTGAATCATGGTCAGAGGAAAGATAATCCCTGAAGGTAACAGACCCTAAAATGGCTGCCAACTCTCCTTGCCAGGTTTGCTTTCCCCACTCAGATACCCTAAACCCTTACATATGGAGAAGCAGAGGCTATGAAAAACAGGTATTCTGTAGGCATTTACTCTTAAAATATTCAGAAAGTCCAACTCATATTTGACTAAGCACTTCTCAAAAAACTAGGACGTAAACCCACATTTTCCAGAAGCATTTGCCTAAAGATTGACCTGCCAAATAGTCAGTTAGCTTCAGCCTCCCTTTACTCCCTTTCATTTTGGAGCTATTTTGAGACCTGCTGTTTTTGTTGATATTGTAATATTTTTAATTATTGACAAACACTCTTGTAGAATTTTAGGAATTAATCAATAAATCTAAAAGTGTTTTTTTACTTATTTTTGCATTTTAATACAAATGTATCAAATCTACCATATTTTCTGTTTTTTTCCTTATACGGGCATTTTTTTCTTTCATCTCTTCAAAGTCTTTTGAATATTTTCAGACATTTTACTTCTTTGGCTAAAGATTCTCCAAAGATATTTTATTTCTAGTAATTCACACTTAAGAAACATTTACAGTAGTCTTTAGAAATTTTATCCACTGTATTTACGCCTTTGTTCTTGTTGCTTTGTTCCATTGTGCGTGCCTGTGTTTACTTCATGCATTAAACAAATTAGTACCTGCCAATATTCATTTCTGTTAGTGTTTCCTTAGGTATTGATATTCTGACAGGAAAAAGAAAAAGGGAATTGGATGAGTCAGAATGCTATTGAACTCCATTAAATCTTATTTTTCGAGATAATTTTTTAAATGTAAATGTGAAACAAAAGGATAATTGAACTTTGGAATCACTATTATGGCTAAAATGTCACTGTTGCTTAAAAGCAAGTCGTGATTGTTCACTTTGGATAGTCAACGATTAGTTGATTATTTAAAAAAAATTTTTTTTCAATGTTTATTTATTTTTGGGACAGAGAGAGACACAGCATGAACGGGGGAGGGGCAGAGAGAGAGGGAGACACAGAATCAGAAACAGGCTCCAGGCTCTGAGCCATCAGCCCAGAGCCCGACGCGGGGCTCGAACTCACAGACCGTGAGATCGTAACCTGGCTGAAGTCGGACCTTAACCGACTGCGCCACCCAGGCACCCCAACGATTAGTTGATTATTAAGCAAAATCATATATCACACACTATTTAAGAATTGTAAATTAGCAGGGATTCCTCACTCAGTAGTGCACAAATGTTGGCTGTAATTAATTTTTTTTTTCAGTGATTAGTTGTACAAATAGACTTAGCTATAGACTTAAGTTAAAATCCCAACCCAACCACATTACAAGGATTAACTTGATCCACCCCACCCACCTCAACTCTCTAATTTGTCTTCAGACTCTCCAGGGACTCTATTATATGTAAAACGTGCAACTATTGACCTTACTACAGGGGGTTGACCAGATATTCAGTGTGCTACCAGACTTGTTCCCATAAAAGCCACAACTTTTAATATAGCTAATCTCCTTAAGGCTAGCAGACCAAATTTTTCTATTTGATACTATGGCATTTTGACAGTAAATGAGATAAAAGATGATTTTCTGGGTCAGGCCACATAAATGTGAGTTGCATGTTTGGATGAGCCAGTTATACAAAGAGGATTCTCAGAGACTATCACTAAGAAAAGTCATGTCAGGCAACAGGGACACGGGGGAGAATATGGGTTTCAGTTCCCAGTCAACAGAAGCTGGGAAATAGGACATTTTTAGAAACTAGATGGGAAGCACAAATATAAATAAAGCAGGAGAACCTATCCTGGAGAATACACCTAGTTGAGCCAGTCTGATACAAATCCAATAGCATTTTACTGCTAGAAAGCTTTATAAATTCAGAGTATTTGGCACACACCCTATAGATCAATTTTGACTCTAACGTTTTGTGTGAACTATGCAATGTTTTCCTCAGGGAAATGTACAAAATGAAGTGAGAACAATGTGAGGCCTTTACCTTATTACGTAACATGCCAACCTGTATCTTAACTGCATTTAGCCTTTTCTACAATGGCAAGAAATATAGCTCTTTTTCCAAACCACCCGATTCTCCTCAACAGCCATAGCCAACCTTGCCCAAAATTTCCAGACCAAAAGTTATTTTTAAAAAATGCATAAGAGGGAAATATGGATATATAGCTTTAAAATTTCAGAGTAGTGTTCTACTAAGAGCTTGTGAAAAGTGTGAAGCTTGAAGCTATGGAAAAAAGAAAAGGTATGAAGATTGGTCATTTTGAAACTGGGGTAGCAAAGATTCAATAGAAATATTGCTAGGGATAGATGATAATAAAAGTTTAGAATTCAATCAACCACAATCTGTTTTCAAATTGTCTAATATCTGCTAGTCATTTAGCCATGCTTTAGGTGTTGATTATATAGTAAAGGATAAAACCTATGGTAAAGAGAATACATACTTTCCAAATATAATTCTTTACATCTTTGTTAATAAAGATACCAGTTTTCAGTTACAAAAGGGTATAGCAAACAGAGGCCTAAATATATGAAGAGTGGGCACCTGGGTGGCTTAGTGGATTAAGCTGACTGCAGCCCAGGTCATGATCTCACAGTCCATGAGTTCCAGCCCCATGTCCGGCTCTGTAGTGACAGCTCAAAGCCGGGAACCTCCTTCAGATTCTGTGTCTCCCTCTCTCTCTGCCCCTCCCCCACTCACACTTTGTCTCTGTCTCTCAAAATGAATACATGTTATTATTTTTTTTTAATATATGAAGAGTGGATGAAGAAGGGA
Organism: Acinonyx jubatus; assembly: GCF_027475565.1. NCBI lineage: Eukaryota > Metazoa > Chordata > Mammalia > Carnivora > Felidae > Acinonyx > Acinonyx jubatus. Next base: position 122,073,424 of record NC_069382.1, on the reverse strand, counting down.
TTAACAAAGTTAAAGTCTGGGGGCTCAGGCAAATTACAACCCAGAACTTGCTAGCAATTTAAAAATGAGAAATGTATCAAAACAATACCATTCTAACTTATAATTAAGGGAAGGAAACTATATTCAAAAAATATATAGATCAATAACTTCAACTTCACTAACTGAACAAATATTTAGATATTATTGAGCAAGATATCCCAGGAACTTGTGGAGTTTACCATTTAGTGGGGACATCATTATGTCCAAACATCAATTAGACATTAAGGTGAATACTATGATGACAGGATGTGCAGTGTATACATAAGGTTAAAAAAGAAACATGCCTACATTTCCTAGAAACTGCAAAGAAAGTATATTTAGTTAAGTTGGCAGTAACAGAATATTAAACTAAACATGGCATAAACATCAGAACATTTATCACATGATTTAAAAAGAATCCCTGGTGGTTCAACAATGTTACTTGTACTTATGTTCCTTCCATCAGTCTGCTTGTTCAACCATGTCTCCCTTTGTAGTCAAAAGATGGCCCACACCTAAAATCCCTCATTGACAAAAGCATTGACAAAAAGCATTGACTGGCATTGGGCCAGTCATGACCTATTTCTTTGTATTAGGGAATAGTCTACTCCTTGAGTCTTTCACTGCCTAAAATCTAGACAGAATACAGTATCTGTTAGCCAGCAAGAGAAAGGAAGTGTTGTTATGTGGCCTTCAGCAGGATCTGCCATAGAAAACTTACACATAACTGTCAACATTTTGCCTTCATACATGTAAGACCTACTAATTTATTAGGCATAATGGCTATAGTGCCAGAGATCCACCATATCTTTGGGGCCAAGAAAAGTTTTCCTTCAAATAAGAAGAAAAAATAAATTTCTATGTATAAGAAAATGTTTTTAATGTGTGTTTATTTACTTAGAGAAACAGAGAAAGAGAGACAGAGAGGGAGGGAGAGAGAGAACCCCAAGCAGGCTCCTTGCTATCATCCCAGAGCCCAATGTGAGGCTCAGTCTCACAATCCATGAGATCATGACCTGAGTGGAAATCAAGAGTTGGGCACTTAACCGACAGAGGCACCCAGGCACTTGAAAATGTTTTAATATGTAATATCAACATATTTGTCTTTATACCAATGTAATTGTGGATCATAAATTTTAGCATTTTTCTATAGAGGAAGGGGCCCATGGAAATCATAATAACAGCTCTGGTTGCATGCCAGGTACTCAAAGACAGAAAGTGCATTCAAGGTGAAGGGAATGGCACATGCATTCTTCATGGGAAAGGTGAGTCATCCCATTTCAGAGGAATGGATATCCATACTCTCAAATTCTTAAATGGTCCTAGAATCGTTATGTGCATGAGCAGACATCTGCAGTGGGGATACTCTGATTAATGTATTCCAAGTCAATTTACAATTAAGCTGGACATAGTAAACACATTTTCCCAGGGGTGCAAATGAATATAATGTAGCAACATAATTTTAACAGTTTTTTCTTCCCATTTTTCAAAATGATAGATCAATATTTCCAAAAGAAGGATGTGCCCTCCTTATGCCCCAGTGTTCCATAAACACTGTGCCATATACAATGTGCACACCAGACACACAAATATTTTTACTTCTTGACATCCTTTTCAAAGTGGTACCTTTGATAAGTGGTTATCTGTATTTTTATTGTCAAAGTCCTTTATTTTCCAGCTGGTAGGAAAGAAAGAGGCAAAGGTTGATTTGCTTTTCCCCAGGAACAAATCTGTCCTAACACTGCTGTTCCACTACAGTAACCTGTAGGACTGGGGATGCCAGTCCTCCTCCCATAGGGTACTTCCTGCTCAAATACACACATAACAGATTTTCTTCTAGATGAACTGGACATCAGAGTGGCATTCAAGCTTTATGTCAGAAAAGAACTTAAGTCACAAAAACTTGCCTAGATATTTCCAACAGAGTACTTTAAGAAGCTTCTTATATCTGCACACATCAAGGCTTTCTGGCCTTTGTAGGCATAAGAGTCTTATTTTAGAGAGCAAAACTGCAAAGCTTAGTGATCAAAGCACCAGAATTTTTTTCTGGCAGAAATAAATGTGGTTCAAACATTAGTAAATATGTATGCTGTAATGAAAATATCTTTTTATAATGTACTTTCCCACTCTCAGTTGTGAATTTTCATGGGAATTATTTCCAAAGACAAGCTGCAGGGAAAACATCAATTAATCTGCTGAATGAATTTTTGAATCCATTCTCAATGCTGAGACCCCCTCCTGGTGCTTGGTAATTACCCCAATATTTTCTGCACGCTTGTTTAAACGGCTTCCTCTTGGGTTTCCTGTGAAGAAGGCCTTTCTCTCTGCTGATGTGAAAGGCAGCGTGCCTTATCGCTCTGCCTCATTCCATCTGCAGTTCGTAGGGGGTCCCGCTAATCACTGTCATTGGAACATTGGATGAGCAGTCTGGGGACATAGATAGATGTGACACCAAAAGAGACCAGGGACTTTCCAACAGAGTGCTCATCTCCGTAAATACATCATGCCCTCCCAGATTCAAAGCAAGAGATGGACTCCTTTAAAGCAAAGGCCTGCACCTTAATTACACAAATACAGTGATCAAAGTTTATTATCACTCTTTTAAAAGGCCAGGGATTTATGAGAATAGTGTTTTGTTACCTTTGACAGAAAATATTTGGTCCTTGTGAAGAGCAAAAGTAGCAGAGAAAAATACAATAGAGGAGGAAATAAAGTAAGAAGAAAGGGAAATGGTTTTAAACAAAAATGCTATTTATAGAGAAATATAATTCATAAGCAATTGATGCAAAAGATAAAAGTTGTTAAGTGTTGGATTGTGAAAGAACTTCAAAGTGTATTCAAATGTCACTTTGATTTTTTCTTACATCTTTAAGTTTCAAAGATAAATGTGATCCACAATTTATACACATGTGATTTATCTATAAATAGGAAATAAAGCACAGTTATTTTTTTTTGTATAAAAGAATCTTCAGATTGGAAATATTTATCCTTTATTTTTCTTAAATAAAGCTGATTTTCATGCTTTTGGATACTCTGACGTGTGACTAGCATTTTTAAAATAACTCAGAGGTTCCTCAAAACTGTCTATGAAGTATCTAAACACAGGCTATTTTACTTTACTGGTTATGTAATAAGTGAATATGTAGAAAATATTTCAGATATAATTTAAAGAATATGAGCAATAAGATTTTTTTTTTGATGGAGGAGTATCTGAACAAAAGAAAATTAAATAAAAGGATAACGGAAAACAACTCATTCCTTTTAGTCTCAGGATATAAAATTTCAGTTCAATTAATTTATCTCCGAACTGAGTCCCAATATTAGAAAAAATTGACATAGCGTCTCATTTATAATGACAGTGATTTCTAGGACATAAACTTGGAATATCACAAGCACAATCATTGTACTTGCTAACACCCAAATAAAGTATTTAGAAAACCTCTATATTTAGAGTACTCAGAAAAGTATTTAGAAAACCTCTATCCATTTTATTTCAATGCACTATATATACAACATAATTCAAAATTTTACCCATAAAATGAAAGAGCCAGTCATAATGATATAGTAGGGTATAAAAACCCAGAACAATCCTTGGTTAAGATTCAAAGGTCTATATTTATCTCTAATTTGTCTCTTCTTGTTTTCACTGCTAATCAGGAATTATTTCCACCACTTCACCAAAATGTCCCTATGCTTTTAAGTTGCTCCCTGTTGCTAAAATCCAATGATCAATCCCCAATTCTATTCTTGGTTGATCTATTAGTGGCATCTGTCATCGATTCTCAGACCCTTCATTTTGAATATTTGTTTCCTGGACTCCAGTGTACCATTCTCTCATCATCTTCACCCCACATCACTGACCAATTCTGACTTATTCTGATTTTGTTGGTTTATCCGCATTCCACTGATTTCTAATCATTTTAAACATCCTACCGCTTAATCTTCCAATCTTTCCTCTCTAAATGGATCCCCTTAGAGATCTCATTCAGTCTCATAGTTTGAAATACCATCTATATGCCTATGACTCTGAAATTGAGATTTTCATCCAGCATATCTACCTGTACTCCATAGTCATATCCAACTTTATACTTTAAACATCCCAAACTTAACACACTCAAAACATATCTGATCTTTCCCCAGGTAGGCTCCCCCTAAAGTTTCCTAAACTCAATAAATGGAAAATCCATTTTATCATTGCTGAAATTAAAAAAAAAAAGTTGGGATTCATCTAACTCCTGTTTCTTTAACTCTCCACACTTGACATATCAGCAATGTTTTAGCACAAGAACAAGAATTATCTTTTTATAACTCAAGGCTGATCATGTAACTCTTCTACTCTTAAACTGTCAATGGCATCCCATGTTGCTCAAATGTAAAAAAAAAAATACATGACACTTCAGTGGGCTACAAGATGACGTTTATATTATCTCTGAATTTTTCATCTCTTACTTTTTCATTTGCTCATTAAATATCACTTTACATTATTGTTGTTCCTAGATGTGGCACAACATTGTCTCATTTTTGCTTTCCTGATCCTTCTGTCTTGAAAGCTCATCCTTGACATTTCTGCTTGGGTTATTCCATTACTTGTGCTCATATATTAACTATGTTCTTGTTAGTGGCTATGTGTGACCTTGGATGAACTTTCTTAACTTTCTGGTATGCATTTTTTCCATCTGTGTAATATTGATAAAACTTATTTTACAGAGACATTGTAAGATTTAAATGAGATGGTACAACAGTATTAATAAAACTGTATGAATGATACACATCTCAGCCCACTACAAAATATGCTATTATAGGGGTGCCTGGGTGACTCAGTCAGTTAAGCTCCAACTTTGGCTCAGGTAATGATCTCATGGTTTGGTTGGGGAGTTTGAGTACCGAGTCAGTCTCTGTGCTGACAGCTCAGAGCCTGGAGCCTGCTTGGGATTCTGTCTCCCTCTCTCTCCGCTCCTTCCCCACTTGTGCTCTGTCTCTCTGTCTCTCAAAAATAAATAAACAAACAAAAAAAGAAAATATGCTATTAGAGATATATAACAGCAGAGTCTATAAAAGCTTAAATTATGCTAAGATAAAATTCATACCAGCATCTTTCCACTTCTTAAAACAAAATGACAGATTTAACCAGTCTGTCTAGAAATCAAGCAGGAAAGATTAGTAACAATTAGGCAATTAGTCAAAGTATCTTACCAAATTAGAAAAAATCCATCTTACAGGTAAAAACAAAGTGAAGAGACCCTAAAGAGGATCTTATTCAAAGTGAGGTGTCAGACAACTCCAGTGCTATAGTACTGTATTAGCTCAAAATAAAACTTTTTAGAATGTTTCAGAACCAGTGCTGTCTCCAGTGACATCACATACCTGAGCAGTCACATTTGATAAACAGTAGTGTAGTTGATGCCATGGACTTTGGTGCTTGATTATTTGAACTCAATTCAACAGTCTTCTACTGATTAGTAGATAAGTATAGCATGGATCCATAATGGGCTATTCAATCCCTTTGCTTACCTACCTTGTCTTTGCCTGACATTCAGCTTTGAAAAGTGGTAAAAATAAGACTACATACTGTATTTGTGAGAATTAAATAATCAGTGATATCAAAACTTAGATAAGCCCCTGATTCATAGTAAGTGGTTAACAAATTTTAGTTACTAGTAACATTAACCCAAAAGCAAAATTTTTGTAGAGCCTTGCATGGGGAATCAAATAGCCCTAAGGCACTGCATAGGTAGAATCTAATGCAAACACATGACATCTCTCAGAGTTAGATGTTTCTACCTACACGTGTTTTATATGGCCCATGTAATTCCAATGTAATGAAATCACTGTTGGGAAGATAAGAAACTGCTATGCTGCAGGTCAGCAATCTCCCTTCAGTCTCCCTACAGCCTCCATTTCTCAAGGATAGACCAACAGTAAATTGAAGTTAAAAGTTGAGCTCATTGCTTTGAGTGACTTAGTCCTAGATGCAGATCTGAGCTAAATCCCATTGTTGGGAGAGGAGGGGTGGTGGGCAAGAAATGACAAAGAACCTGTGTTAGTTTTGGAGTGCAAACTAACCTGTGTTAGTTTTGGAGTGCAATGTAGATATAATTAAAATTATATTTTAGACCCTTGGAAAACTTAGATCTTTTTAAGTATTATAGCTTTCTAATGTGGCACTTAACTCAATCTGCTCCAAATTTTTGTCCTAATAATTTCTCAGGGATAGTTTTTTTTTTTTTCCATGAGCCTATTTCACCGGAAAGCAATCAAAATGATATATTTTAGTCTGGACCAAACTATGGGGACAATGTATAAATCAGCTGAGTCCTGTAGTCGGTGTTTCTCGCTTGCAACTGACTTTGGATAAAAGGAGAAAGGGACATCTGTGAGTACAAGAGGAATTGTTTTTTTAAAGCAAGTCTAACATAGACCCAGTCTCTCCCTCACCAATCATATATGTGTTTGGAAGAAAGGCAGATTTCAATTAGTTTAAAATTACATTTCATACCTAGTATTAAGTAAAATGCAAATGGTTTCACTTCCATTTCTTACCATGTCAATGTTTTAGTGTGCTGTTGCTTTCCTTTACATAGCCTTCACATTTTTTTTGGCTGGAACTCAAGGCATGGGGTGTATGTATGAGTGTGTGTGTAACACAACTGTAGAAACGTAATTCATCATCACATTTTGCTTTTAAACCACATACCTTTTTAATTCTGAATAAATTATGCATTCAATTATACTTCATATTCTGTAATTGGCTTTTTGTCTTTTATATGTGTTAAGAAAATTGTTCTTTTATAATTTCTTACCATAAAAGGACAAAAATTAAATGCTAAAGTGACATATTCATAGGTCTAGGTGCAAACCTCTCATAGATTTATAAACTCCACTGATGAGTTCAAAGTAAATATGTTGATTTGAACAAATGAGTGTATCATTTAAGCAACTTCCTACATTGGAATAAATTCAGGGAAACTCTGAAATGGTGACTTTGAGGGACATGATGTCTGGTGTGTTTCCTTTATTTCAGTTAATTCTACTCAAAGAAAACTAACCAGTTTAAAATTATAAAATAATTCTCATATTAATAACCTTTAATGAAATATTGATTCAGTCTCAGATGGCTTAAAATTTTTCTCTTTTTTCAGCTAATAGGGATCTCAGAAGATGCTCTCCTATACATTCCAACAATGCATATAATCAGGAATTGCAGGCTACAAAGTCCTCCTTTCCTTGGAAATTACAAGCTGACCTTTGATAGTGAATTGAAAGAAAAGTGTTATGTTAAATTCATGTCCAAAGAAATCTCTGTGAAATGTTTTTGAGAGGTGGAGAAGTGGGAAATGAAAACATTTTGATCACTTAACTTGCAGATGACTTTTATCACTTATATACGTCATACGCACATACACACACACACACACACACACACACACACACACATATTGTATTTGCAATATATGTACTGGAAACATATGTCAACATATTGTATTTGCAAGCTTCATGATTTTCTGTTTAAAATGTAAAATATTTTACAAAAAGACCAAAAACTTTCTGAGTAATGAAGGAATTTCTGATAATGATAGACTCAGCTAGAGGTTACATGCAAACAAATTACCAATCCACATAAACAGAAAATAACAAAAAAATGTCAGTTGTATAACTAGAAAATCTTTGTCGAATGAAACAAGATTCAGTAAAGTTAACTTACAGAGAAGATAGAGAATTGCATGTTTCTGAATGTTTGATTAGAGAGCACATGTTTTCTTTCCACGCTACCATTTTCTTCTCTCCAACCCATTTTGTAACTTACACTATATAACTGTATTATTTAAATGATACTTGCATACATTAATCTCATCGCATTCTCAACTATCATTTTGTGTTCCACTTATACAAATGTGATTTTATTTTCATTATTTTGATACAGTTTGAAGAAATGTTTCTAGGGGAGAATTTTATATCTTAAATGTTGAATATCATTTCTTTTGCAAGCAGTAAACAATATAAAATGGGACAAAGATATGTTCCCATTTATTATTCATTCCATAAACGTTATTCAGCAACTGTTATATATACGATGTTCTCTTATGCACACTTGGGGGTTGGAAAGCTCTGTTAGACCCATCCTTTCCTTTGAAATATCATGCCAGAATGATGAGAAAATAGTTAACGCTGATTCCCTGCCACCTCCCTGGGCTAGCCCAATGCCACTTGTAGGCTGCTGAAATCACACTAGAAACATGCTATCGCTTCATTTCTGTTATAGAGCAAGATTCCTGCTAATGTGAACTGCAGACTTACCTATTTTAATTATTGCATCTTTTGAAACGTGTGCATGCATGCGCACACGTGCACACGCACATTACCTCTGTTGGACGTTGGTCAATGAACAGTGTTATTTAAACACATTTTGAGAAAGGGAATATTGCTTTAACTTGCTTACATTCCCAAAGCTATATTATAGCCAGAAATATGTTAATTTTCTTTCCTAGTGTGAATGTGCTGAACTGAAAATTAGGCTTTGCTATCTTTTAATTATGATCCTTGGCTTTTGAATGAATGTTTTGAAAAACTCATGTTACCCAAAACTCATTTTTGCAAAGAATCTTTTCTCCCCTTCTATTAGACAATGCCAATGAGTACAACAAAGGAAACAATGTGGGGGACAGAGCTACTATATGATTCACTGCCTATACTAGTTTCTGAATTGCAAATGGCTTCCCGTGAAGCGTTAAGCAGGAATCTGGTAAAAGAGACCCTGACGTATAGAAGCCCAATGGCCAAAAGAGCACTCTTCTTCCCCTACACATGGGACTTGGGAATTTAGGGTATCGTTGGTTATTCTTCTAAAAGCTCAGGGACTGGCTTAATACCAAATGTCTCAAATTTGGGAAAAAATGTACTGCTAAAGAAATAGAGTATGATTTGCATTTCCATAAATGTTGTAGCAATTATTGTAAGAGCGTAACACAGTTTAGACTTGTGAAAAGAAAGGCTGTACCTTATCAGAACAGTTGAAAAATTGAATGTGTGCTCATGTGGAAACCTTTTGATGAAGGGCTCTAATTCCTTAGATTCTCTTTTTAGAGACTCTTGGGAAAGTTCACTTTAGGGGACAGCATGCCGGTTGTAAAATGGGCAATGGCCCATAGCAAAACTAGATACAGTAGAAAAAGAGCTCACAGTGCTGAGATAACTTCCAAGTGCACAAATCAAAAGACTTAAAACCAAACCTTCTCTGCTTACCCTAAATAGCAAAGGGAGCTTATGTTGAAAGGTAAAAAAAAGAAAGAAGAATTATAGATCAGATAATTTGTGTACTTTAGCTGATCATTCTAGCATGCTATAGCTCTGAATAATCACTAGCCATCATATATCTCTTTGCTGTTCACCTGGAAGAAGGCCAAATAAAGATGCTTATATCCTAAACAAGTTCCATCTCAAATAAATGACTGTTACTTGAAGAGATTATCTCCTCTGCCTCATGATGTTGAATACATATTTGAAATCTAAATTTCAAACTGTGCCCATATACTGATGCTGTAAAAAGCAGAGAGAAAGAAATACATCGAGATATAAATATATGTGTATGAGCATAAAAAAATAAGATACATGTCACACTTGCAAATAATCCTCTGTGATCACAATTAAACTTTACATATTATAAACTTATTTTCAGTGAATAACTCAAAAGAGTTGAAACTATTATTATTTAGATAATATATATTAAATGCATGCAAACTCTGCGTTCACTGTAGTGGAAGATTCTATCACTGATTTACACTGACAATTAGATTTCATTGCCATAGGATTACTGGACAGAGTCCACCAACAGCCATAAAACCCGCAGTAGGCTTGGTCTTTACGTGGCAACTTACAATTTATACAGTCACATAAATACTTTTGATTTAACATCACCACCACCTCCTGAAGGCAACTTTTATGTACAAAATAAGGTGAATGACACTCAGTGAAATTGTGCAAAAGGGCAGGGATACAAATTACATACATTGGCAAGATGTGACAAGCACTTTTCAGTATAAATAGTTTATCTGATGAATTGAGAAAAGGCACCTTTTTTTCTTCTGAGTGATCAGTCTATGACCAAACTTTTGCAAATGTATAGATAGATAGACATGCAATTAAACAATTAGCATTTATATATTATGTTATTATATTGTATATGTCATATATATATATGCGCACATATATATGACACAAATTCCAACAGAAAGAGACTTTAAAACTTTAAAAGAGAACTTTTGGCTAATAGCAAATGATTTCCTTGAAATAAAAGTAGGGATTTTCCCATTTTTTCAGTAAAAACATTCTACACTAGCCCCACATATTTGAAAATGTGCCAGAATTGTCTCACAATGTTTGTTTTTGGTAAATCCATCATATTACATAATCTTTTTTCAAACATTATATTTACTACTATTTTTTAAATATGTTTATTAAAATACAATTTACATTAAAAAGTGTGAACTAATAGTGAGTTTACAGGTTTATTAATTTTCATGAAGTTGACACACCCAAGAACCAAATAGAAGACAAAAAATAGGACACTAACCACATTTCAGAAGCTCCCCTCAGGCCCGCCCCATATAGCAACCCTTCTTTTTTTGAGGTAACCACTTTCCTGGAAATTAGGTTGTTACTAAACATTATTTCAAGTGGACTCTTACAGCATGTGTCCTTTTATGTTGGACTTCAAAATTATGATTTTGATATAAAAATACCTAGTGTTGCAGGTGCCTTTTTTTCCTTTTTAATTTCTATATCTATTATATAAATACTACACAGTTTGTCTATTCATTATATTCTTGTGAAAAATTATGTTACCAAATTGGGATCTTTTCACAGAATGTTGCTAGGGAAATTTTTTGAACATATTTTCTGGTACACAAGTATAGATATATCCCTTGTTTTTGTATCCACGAGTGAAATTGTTTAGTTTGAAGAATTCATATGTTTTTGTTTGGTAAATAACTGCCAAAAACCAAACAAAGTCATTATAACACCAGCTTCAAGTTTGTAGTACTATCTGTTGTTTGATATCTTGTATCATTTTTGGAAATTCAGTATTTTTCTGCAAATATTTTCTTGTCCCATTGTCTTTCTTTCTTCCCTTTGTTATAGTAGTTACATTTTTTTTTACCCCCCATATGTGTCTTTATCTTTTTCTGTATTTTCAAAATGTTGATCTCTCTGTGCTTCAGTCTGCTGTTTTTCATTGATCTATATTTCAGATCTTAAGTCCTTATTTGGGCTGTTTATAGCACACTCAAACCAATTTACCAAGCTCTTAATTCTAGATAGTATGTTTTTCTTATTTTAAGTTTATTTATTTATTTTGAGAGAGACAGAGAGAGCGTGAACAGAGAGGGTTAGAAAGAGAGAGAGAGAATCCCAACCAGGATCCGTGCTGTCAGTGCAGAACCCGACTTGGGGCTCAAGCTAACAAATTGTGAGATCATGATGTGCGTTGAAATCAAGAGTCATATGCTCGACCAAATGAGCCACCTAGGTACCCAAATAAAGTATGGTTTTCTAGTGCTAGAGTTACTTTTGAACTATTTTCTATGAATTCTGAATTCCTGCTGAAATTCTCTATGTTTTGATATATTTTCTTATATACATGTATATTAATTACAGTTATTTTAAAACCCATGTTTGATATCTCTAATATTTTTTTCTGTAGTTCCTATTTTCTGATTTTTCAATTAATTTTCAGTCAGTTTTTCTTGTATCCTGGTATTCTTGGGGTTGGTTGGTTGCTTTGTTTTTGTCTTTTGTTTTTAACTTTGTATTTAAATTCCAGTTAGTTAATATACAGTGTAATATTAGTTTCAGATACACAGTACGGTGATTCAACACTTCCATACAACACCCAGAACTCATCACAGCAAGTGCACTCCTTAATCCCCTTCACCTATTTTACCCATTCCCCCACCCACCTCCCCTCTGGTAACCACCGGTTTGTTCTTTATAGGTAAGAATCTGTTTCTTGGATAACTTCTCTCTCTTTTTTCCCTTTGGTCATTTGTTTCATTTCTTAAATTCCACATATGAGTGAAATCATATGGTATTTGTCTTTCACTGACTTATTTCGCTTATCATAATACTCTCCAGCTTTATCCATGTCATTGCAAATGGCAAGATTTCATTCTGAGTAATATTCCATTGTGTGTGTGTGTGTGTGTGTATATACATATATATATGCACACACATATATATATGTGTGTATATATATGTATATATATACATATATATATACACACACACATACCACATTTTCTTTATCCATCCATAAGTCATTGAGATGTTTTTATAATTTGGCTATTATAGATAATGCTGCTATTAACATTGGGGTTCATGTATCACTTTGAATTACTGTTTTTTTTATTCTTTGAGTAAATATCCTCTTGCACTATTGGTGGGAATGCAAACTGGTACAGCCACTCTAGAAAAGAGTTTGATGATTCCTCAAAAAGTTAAAAATAGAACTACCATATGTCTCAGCAATTACATTACTAGGTGTTTGTGATGTTGGTTCTTTTTTTTTAATGCCAGACATTGCATGTGAAAAAATGTATAGGTTATTTGTGGGTCTAAATATGTTATTTCTCTGTTCATTTGCTCCTAAGAGATTAAGGGAGGATTACTGTAATCCTATGTTTTGAGGCTAGGCTTTGGTCTTCAAGAGAGTAATTCTACTTTCTATTCAGCGATTGTCTTTGAGCACATTTCTTCAGGGATCCCAACTGAAATCCCAGGGTGTATTCCATAGCTCACCACCTTTCCAATATCCCCATAAGTCTGCTAAATGCTTTTCTCAGCTTCCAGTCTTTCTTCTGCTGTTAAGACAAAGGACATATCATCATGATGGAATCGGAAGTAGTGCTGGTTGAAGTTTCAGATCTGGTTGCAACTTGTAATTTGGCAAATAACTGTGAAGTAAGACCAATTTCCAATACCAAGCTTCTTTCTTTTTGCTTCTTGTCTCTCTAAGCTTTGACTTCTCTAAGATATTTTTGGATAACTTGATAGTTTATTCCTGTTTTTAAATGGATTTTTAAAATGGTGTTTTAATCACTTGCTTAGCTTTTGTCAGCAGGAGAGCTGGTATGATATAACTGGATCTGCCATAGTCAAAAGCAAAAATCTAATATATATCTTCTTCACATGAACCATGCTATAACCACACATGTATTATTCAATAAGAACAGCGATGGTGTGGGAGGTATTATGTATAATTTTTGGTTGAATTTATGAACATGTTTTTTATCAGTTCAATAAAACATGTTAAACATAAGATTTGACATTAAAAGCACAAATGTATTATTCACATATATGGGCTTTTTAATGTTCCTAATATGTTTGGGCTTTGTTTCTAAAGACTTATTTACACAAATTATTATAAAACTACTTGAGACTGTAATCTGAACATATAAAAGTCATACATTATTTTCATAGAGTGGTCTTAATTGGGTATACAAATGTAGCCATATTAAACTATTATTTTTTAAATGGAAATACACAAATATTCTGTATAATTTCAAGTTATCTTTTGTATGACTATATTTGCCCCTTAGTTGAAGATGAATTGACTGAATAATTATATAATCAAGTAATTTATTTTTCATTGGTTTTAGAAATAAAAGTTTGGTAAATTAGAAACAATTATTAAAATAGTGCATCATTATTTGGTGATCGTACTCAACCGTGAATATGGAGAATTATATAGATTTTTAATCATAAAATCTGGCTTAATTTTGAAGGTGTCTTAATGTTTTTAATTTACTTTACCACTGACTCAAAAACCTATAACAACTATTTTCATCACAACTTGAGAACAAGTTAATATTTTTGGTGAAAGCATAGTACAATTATGGATTTTCAGAATATTCTTCCAATTAATCATGGAATAAATAAAACAAGCCAATTAATTAGAATTAAATTATTTATATGCATGTGTACTCATGTTCACTTGAGCACCTATCTTCTCCATTTTCTACTTGCATTGGTAAAAATGGAATAACATAATATTTGCATTCATTTGCTATTGAATCAAATAAAGTATGCTATATTGATTAAACACTTCAGTCAGTTCTGCCTTGTATATGCTCTCATATCCCATCCATCCCTAGAAAACCTGATATTGCTGGAGACTTTCTTCTGATGGCCTTTTAGTAGCTCACTAACTTTTATTCAAAGTATATTTACTAAGCAGCTACAATATGCCTCTCCTTCTTAGACTGACTGAAGAAATACACCCCTGTGCTCAACAGGAACTCTGGAACTGCATGCCAAATCACAAAGAATGACCTCCCTTATCTTTCTAGTCTGATACTTTCATTCACATCCCAGGTCAAGTCTCTGTGCCAGTAGCCTGGCTAGTTTCTTAATGAGTAATGAAAAGATCCTGACTGATTGGGATCTGTCCCTAGAATCTGGATCCCATCCACCATCTGGATCAACAAACTGTCCTTGCTTTAACTCCTATAAGCTTTCATACAAATTCATAGCCACATTTCTGAGTACCAGCTTCTTGTTAATCTGTGAGAGTTCTCTACCCATTTTTTTAAGACAAATCACTACTATGCTTTGCTCCTTCTTCAGTACTTTTACTGACATTTGCCTGAATCATGACCAGAAATTGCCCATCTCACTTGAGAATGTCTTCCAGACTGGATCTTCTCAGTAACCAGGATTTGGACACTGGCTTGTTCCATGGCTTGTCTATGGCTGTAATTTGTTATAAATTAGCTGTCATGTTCTCTCAAGAATTCAGACACAACAGATCTCACATAAGCAATCCTTTACTGTGACATATAATTGACCTATCTTTTGTCTCCTCTGTAAAGAAAACAATGATTCTAACTCCAGGGATAAGTTCATTACTTTAAATTAACAGTCAAATACTACTTTCTCAAGCTTAAATATAATATAAACACTTAATACCTAAAATACAAGGAAAATAGAAACCAAGAACAAATGAACATTAATTTAATCATTCCATAAAATACTGATGAAGATAAGCTAGGAACAAGACTCTTGTATATTTATAGATGTTACTGTTACCAAAAAGAAATTGATTGTTAGCAATCACCAAAATTTTGTCTGTAATACCAGTTCCATATTAAAAATATGTGACTTAGGACAGTTAATCCATTTACTCAAATCACAGCTTCAGGCAGGATATGAATGAAAGAGTAAGGAAAGAAGAGTATACACATTGAGTCTACATTGGTAATCAAGAACAGAAAAGATTTTTCAATCAGATCACCTTCACCTACAAAATATGAGACTGTATAAAAATTATTCACTTTATCTTCCCCCCAAGAACTCTATGAGAAAAAAATGGGTTTACAACAGTTAGAAAAAACTCTTGTAACACTTATTTCCACTGGAAATTTTGATGCCAAAATTCAGTTCACCTAACTTTTTAATGTGATCATTATGACCATTCCGACCTTGATGAAGTAAATTAAGAAAACTAAGCTTTCTGAATTTTTATTGCCAAGTAAAATAAGATACATATGTTCTCAGCCTACATGTGAATATTACCCTATCACTACATCTAGATGTGTTTAGGATGAAATGAAACTAAATAATTAGCCAAACAAAATATGAGAGTTCAAAATCATAGATGGGGTTAAAATGGAGAAAATCTTAGGAATGAATCAGGGATAGAGTGAAGACCAGGGAGGGGATCAGGGATAGGGTGAAGTTCAGAATAAGTGCTTGTAGAACTCTATTTTTTGGTATAAAAATGGCCTCTAAATATTATGATGTGGTATGCACAAACCATTGCAATATAATTTTGTTGTACAATCAATGATACTTCATATCCTCTGTCATCATAAACATAAAGAGATTTCTAATAAGAAACACG
This sequence comes from Acinonyx jubatus, assembly GCF_027475565.1. Taxonomy (NCBI): domain Eukaryota; kingdom Metazoa; phylum Chordata; class Mammalia; order Carnivora; family Felidae; genus Acinonyx; species Acinonyx jubatus. The sequence goes on along the minus strand of NC_069382.1, from coordinate 122,057,511 downwards.
CTAAGAATTTATTTTCCAATAAAATATAAACATAAAGATTTCTCTGTAAATAATATATCTAAATCAGTAACTATATATAGAAATACCAATGTTTAGGTAAGATGACCTAGTGGAAGTCTCAGTAGAGCAAAATGAGAAGGTGACTTAACTTAAAGCTTAATTGTCATTGATTTCACTATTCTTTAGAGAAAGACTGTGTTAACAGAAAGGATGTTTAAAGGGAGTCAGAGAAAGTGTATTCAAAAGGCTGGACAATGACCATGTGACTTAACATCTATCTAGTCTGGGAAAAGGTCCACATGGCCCAAAAAGGAGACAGCTGCCTCAGGCTAACCCAGTTTGATGACACCAGCCACTGCAATTATAAAACTAATTATCCTTGTACTGATTCTGTACCCATCAAACTAACTCCTGTTTAAAATTTGGCTTCTCGAACAAGATTTTCCTACAGAGAATGGATGTCCTCTCTAGTCACCATGAATATCACAGTTCTACTGTTCATTACAAATTAGTATCTTATGACTCTGGTTACAGCTAAATCTTTTAAAAATATGATTATCATGGATTAGTTCTCAAGAGCCTACACTATTTGAGCCATATGGACAAATTATGATGCTGTTCCAGGAACATTGAGAAGTAAACATATCCAATGCATCAAGTCAGAATTTTTAAATACATTTTATTCAGGTTTAATGTATAGTCATTAAGTGAAGATATCTGAAGCATCCACTTGATGGGTTTGAAAAAATCTATACACCTGTGTATACAACACTCAATAGAATGTTTCTACATCCCAGAAAATGTTCTCATTGTTGAGTTAATCTCTTCCCACAGAGGCAGGCACTGTTTTGATCCTTATCACAATAGATTATTTTTGACTCTTCTAGAATTTTTGTATAAATGAAAGCATAGGGCATATATTGCATTTTTCTTGATATTTTCATACAATATAATAGTTGTAACAATAATCTATATTGTTGCATGTATTAGTAATCTCTTTCTCTTGCTTAGTTTATACCACTGCATAAACATATCAAAATTTGTGTATTCATTGTCCTGTGGATAGGCAAATCTTCCTACTCCAGTTTGGAGCTATTATAAATAAAGATTGTAAAAACTTCTACATATATTTTTGGTTGGGGACATGTATACATTCACTTATTGTCATTATATATCAAGAAGTGGAAGTGACAGGTTATAGGGCAGGTGCATGTTTACATATATAAGAGAATATCAAATGGTTTTCCATTTTATACTTCCACTAACAATGCATAGCATGAGAATTGCCAGTTGCTCCACATCGTCAAAATGCTTAGTTTTTTAATCATTTTTAAAATTTAGTTATAGCAAGAGTGCAGTGATATCTCTTAGTCATTTGTTTGTTTGTCTGTATGTTTGCTTTATTCTCAAGTTAGTTAACATACAGTGTAGTCTTGGCTTCAGGAGTAGAACCTAGTGATTCATCTTTTACATATGACACCCAGTGCTCATCCTAAAAAGTGCCCTCCTTAATGTCCATCACTCATTTAAGTGCCCACCCCCAGCAATCCTCAGATTGTTTTCCTTATTTAAGAGTCTCTTATGGCTTATCTCCCTCTGTTTTTATCTGATTTTTGCTTCCTTTCTCCTATATTCATCTGTTAAGCTTTTCAAATTCCACATAGGAGTGAAATCATATATCTTTCTCTGATGAATTTCGCTTAGCATAATACCCTCCAGTTCCATCCACATTGTTGCAAGTGGCAAGATTTCATTCTTTTTCATTCCCATCTCTTGTTTTAATCTGCCTTTCCTTAATGAACCATGATGAGCTCCTTTCACATGCTTATTTTCTTTTGTAAAGTATTTGTTGAAGTCTTTTAATTGAGTAGTTGGTGTCTTAAGGAGCTGATTATATAATCAGGATAGAAGTTCTTTGCCAGAAAATTTTACAAACTATTTTTTTCTGGTTGGTGTCTTGCTTTTTTTATTTATTTAATAGTACCTATTAATGAGAGAAGTTTTCTATTTTAATGAAACAATTTATTACATTTTTAAATATATTGTTAGTGCTTTTGCATCCTAAGAAAATTTTGCCTATCCGAGGGTTGTACTGATACATTCATTTGGTTTCTTCTATAATCTTTTCAGTGTTACTTTTATATTTAGGACTATGATGTATCTTTGATTATTTTTTATGTATGGAAGAAGTTTCATTTTGCTCATTTTCAACATTCAACTGTTCCTGCACCATTATTTGAAAGGACTTTGATTTCTCTTTGAATTGCTTTGCCACCTTTGTTAAAAATCAATTTTCCACAGTTATGTGAGCTTATGTCTAGACTTTATGTTCAGTTCTATTAACGTATTTATATATCCTTATCAACTTTTGTCCTTTGAAGTACTTTTTAAAGCCAGTGGTAGAAATCAACCATCATTTGTTCCTTTTTTAAGTTGTTTTGACTATTTTCAGTCATTTTCTTTCTCATATAAACTTTGTCAGTCATTTTTCTCCAAAATCACTACGTGACGATGATTGTGATTACATACTTAATATGGTTATTATATATATGTTATATATATGGCTATTATTTTCTATTCCAACTCTGTTTTCATCTGAGAATACATTCTGTATTATTTTGACACTTGAAATTTACAGAAACTTGTCTCAAGGTGCCATATTTGCTGAATGTTATACACATGTACTTGAAAAAAATGTGTAGGTGCGCCTGGGTGGCTCAGTCGGTGAAGCATCCGACTTCGGCTCAGGTCATGATCTCGCGGTTTGTGAGTTCGAGTCCCGTGTAGGGCTCTGTGCTGACAGCTCAGAGCCTGGATCCTGCTTCGGATTCTGTGTCTCCCCCTCTCTCTGCCCCTCTCCCCTGCTCATGTTCTGTCTTTCAATACTAAATAACGGTTAAAATTTAAAAAAAAAAACCAACAAACAGTGTGTAGGCCACAGTTATTGACTGTGATCTTCTATAAATATCAGTTGGATAAAGTGGTTTATATTGTTATTTAAATTTCTAACTCCTTACAGATTGTGTCTATTACTCTTATAAATTACTGAGAGATCTGCCAAAATAACTCCTTGTCTTTTTTTGCTTTATGAATTTTTAAATTGTTAGTAAGCAAACATTTATAATTGATCAATATACATCATTATTATTATGAAATTTCTCTTTTCTTCAGAAAATATTCCTGAAAATACAGACAAGTACAACCTGTCTGATATTAATAGAGCCACATTAGCTTTCTTATGGATAATGTTATACTTTCAACCTGCATACTTTGGGGGGCGCCTGGGTGGCTTAGTCAGTTGAGCAACTGACTTTGCTCAGGTCATGATCTCAGTTCATGGTTTTGAGACCTGCATCAGGCTCTGTGTTGATAGCTCAGAGCCTGGAGCCTGTTTCAGATTCTGTGTCTCCCTCTCTCTCTGTTCCTCCCCTGCTCATTCTCTGTCTCTCTCTCTGTTTCTCAAAAATAAATAAACGTTAAAAAATTTAAAAAAAAGAGTACTTTGTCCTTTTTTTTAATCCCAGTCTGGTAGTCACTGCCTTTAAATCAAAGTGTTTAGTCCACTTAAAATTTATGTAATTATTTATGCAGTTGGATTTAATCTGTCACATATTTATTTGTTTTTCTTAGACCTATTCTTTCTTTCTTTTTTCTTGATGCTTTTTTTATTAACTCACCAGTTTTTTTATTTTATTGCATCCGCTTTTTTTCATTTTAGGGTACTTATTTTTATGTTACTTTTATAGTGTTTAGTGATTATAATATGTATACTTAACACTGTCTAATTGAATTAACATAATACCTACCATTTCATATATGGTCTAGGACTATTCTCACCCTCCTGATTTTTTGCTAATCTTTTCATACATTTACACCCACATATGTTTTCAATTCCACAAAACATAGCTATTAGTTTATGGTTTATCTTTTGATAAGATTAAGAAAACAATGTTTTATATTTAATCCCAAATATATCATTTCCAGTGTTCTATTCTTCTTTGTTTAGATACAAGTTTCTGTCTGGTATCATGCCTTCATCCTGAATAACTTCCTTTAATATTTCCTTTAGAGCAGTTTGGTGGTGATACATTTCCTCATATTTCATCTACTTGAAAATGTGTTTGTCTTCATTTTAGAAGAATATCTTTACTATATAATTCTGTGTTGATATTTTCTTTCAGAACTTCAGAGATGTTATTTCATTATTTTGTCCATTTATTCATATAAGATTATTAGTAGTCATATATTGCTATTTGCCTTTTGTGTATTTTTTTCTCTGATACTTTTTAGTTTTCTTTGTAACTTTTGTTTCCTGTATTTTGACTATAATGTGACTAGATGTGGTTTTCCTTGAAGTTATTCTATTTGGGATTGCTCGAATTTTTTTCAATTTGTAAATACATTTCTTTTATAAAATTGGAGGATTTCCACATAATATATCTTCAGCAATATTTTTGCTCCCATCTTTCTCCATCTAGGATTCCATTTACACATAGGTCAGACTGCTTAACATAGTTCCATAAGTACCCTCAGTGTTTGTTGAATTTTTTAATTTATTCTTCAGACTAGATTATCTCCATTGATCTGATTTCAATTTACCTGACTTTTTACCTCCAAATCCAGGCAGCAAGAAATCTGCTTCCTATCCTTAAAGACTTCCCTTTTATGTACATTTCTTATGAATGGCAACATACAATATGTAGTCCTTTGCATCTGATTATTCACTAAAGATAATGTTTATGAAATTACTCATATTGCAACATATAACATTTTGTTCCTTATTCATATTTTTTTCATTCACCAGTTGATGAACATTTGGACTGTTTCAAATTTTTCTTCTTATGCATAATGTTGTTCTGGAACTAAATGTAAAAGTCTTTGTACATAAGTTTCACTTACTATGTGTATATTCATAGGAACTATATTTCTGTGTAATGCAATGAGTTTACGTTTTACTTTTTTATGACAATAACAGTTTTCCAAAGTTACTATGCCATTTTACATTCTAATCCCTAATACATGAAAGTTATAGTTCTTCAGACCCTTAGCAACACTTGCAATTTTCTGCCCTTTTAAAATTATAGCCATTCTAGTGGTTGTGAAATAGTATCTTAGTGTGGTTTTAAATTTCCTTTCCTTAATTACAAAGATTAATTCTCTATTGAGAATCTCCAGACATTCGTTTAGTATGACATTATATTCTTCTAAGTCAGAGTTTCTGAGCAGTATTGCTATATTGTTTTCTTTTCACTGAATCATTATAATTTATTTACTGATGGAAAATTAATAAGAAGCTTCTAGCTATTTTTATGACTTTTTTTACCATCTTTTAAAAAAACTTATTTAAATCCAAGTCCGTTTACATATAATGTAATAATGGTTTCAGGAGGAGAATTTAGTGATTCATCACTTACAGATAACACCCAGTGCTCATCGCAAGTTCCCTCCTCAATGCCCATGACTCATTTAGGAATTCTCCCACCCAACACAGTATTACCACTTTGAACCAGATCATGATTTGTCTGGGAAGGACATCTTGTACATTGTTGGATGTATAGAAACATCCTTGGCCTCTAGTTATTAGATGCCAACAGCAGCCCCGCCAGTTGTGACAATCAAAAATACCACAATATATTGCCAAATATCCACCTTGGGAGTCAGGAATTGCCCCAGTTGAGAAGTACTTCTCTAATTCTCTGATAGTAGCTTTAAATTCCACTTACACTGATTCCAACATCATGGAATAGATTTTCCTGTTTCTTCACATGGACAAGAATTACTATAATTATGTATAATACATTGCAGAGATTCTGGCTTCTGTTATTTTCTTCAGAGAAATATTAATTTTTGTTTACCACTCAATTAAGTTGCTGGTTTAATATCTTGTGAAAATGGAAAATTATTTTTTGTGCTTCATTAAGGTAGGTTATTTTCAATGTTCCCTTATTCCTAGAGTGAATCCCTTAGTTCACAGATCTACTGTTTGTGCCTAATGTAAGTGTCTTTGGGCTTTCAGCGGAAAGCCCTAGGTATTTACTAGTGCCCACACCTTGATAGATCTCAGTACAATGTCTTCCATTTAACAGCTGCTGAAACTTCTGCTTGAGGTTTCCAGCATTCTATCAATTCCTTTCCACTTGCTCCTTGAGATCTCCCCAACACTTGCACAATTCTGTAGCCAAAGATTTGAAGAAACTTTTCTGGACATCCTGAGATTCTCTATCAGTTCTGGTATTCTCCCATGTTTAATTTTTCAGCTTCTCTGGTAGTCCTAAACTATAACCTTTGATGAAACTGATAAAGATCATAGATTTCTTCTTGAGTTGTAGGCATTGTATGTAAAAAGCTAGTATCAATGTAGACCTCAGCAAGAGATACTCTGAACTAGCTTCTATATGCTTTTGTGTCAAATCCCCATCAATTCTTCCTGCTTTTGTCTCTCTCCTTTGCCTTAAAATAACACAAGCATGCATGTGTGTATCTGTGTGTATATATATTCTAGAGTCAATAATTATCTGTGATCATGTTAGTTTGATACTGTGTATTCTGATTTCACCTAAATCAGAATTCTCTATGGGTAGCCTTTCATATCTCAGCTTTACAGACAACTGTAAAGTCAGGAAGATTATTAACTTCTTTATGGTCACATATTTGGCAAAGTAATCCTCTCTCCATTTCGCCATACCTTTGGCCCTTAAATAACATGTGTTTGAACTGTATGGCTCTATTTACATGCAGATATTTTTTGATATATATAGTACACCACTGTACATGTATTTTCTCTTAGGATTCTTTAATAGCGTTTTCTGAAGCTTACTTTATTAGAAAAATACAGTATATAATACATATAATATATAAATTATGTGTTCATCACATATGTGATTAATCACATGTGTTAATCACAAGAAGTTATGTTATGTTATTGGTAAGGCTTCCAGTCAACATAGCTATCAGTAGTTAAGGTTTCGGGGATTCATACAATATAAACAGATTTTTTACTACATGGGTGGTCACTGCTTCTAACTTCTGAGAGTTAGCTATACTTTTATTTCCTATTTTTTCTATGTAGTTTTTTTTTAAATAAAGTGTTGGAGTTAATAGCACATGATTTATAGCTTACATCATATACATTGTATGTAATAGTCAAACACAGGTGTTCATTGTCAGAGAGGAGTTTAAATATGTATATATTTGGTTAAAATAAATTTAGGAAAAGTAGCTTCCATTCATATTGAAGAAGCTGTATCTTAATTTTAAAGTCAGTCCCAAGATGTTAACTCTAAAAGCCTTTCAGCCTTTCAAAATTAGTTGTCCAAATATGTATCAGCCTACTTCTGGATTCTCTGCTCGACTCCAAATATTGATTTGTCTGTTTGAGCCAGTACTACACTGTTTTGATTATTGTAGTTAATAATAAATCTTGAAATCATCTGATGAAAAAGTCTGGTTAAAAACATACTAAAGTCAGACTCAAAGAAATAGAAGAATGATGGCTACCAAAGGCTGGGAGTGGGGGAAATCAGGAAATATTGGTCAAAGAGTACAAATTGACACTTAAAGATGAGTAAGTTCTGAGTATCTAATGGACAGATAAGAAAATAAATGGTAATTATGTGATGCAATAGAGGTTTAGCTAATGCTATGGTGGTAATCATTTTACAATATATAAGTGTATCAAATTAACATGTTGTACACCTTAAGCTTAAAAAGGAGAGAAAGAAAGGGAAAAAAATAAAGATTTTGTGATGTATTTCTTAGTTATCAGGATTTCCAACACTTTTTTTAAGTTTATTTATTTATTTGACATAGGGACAGAGTGAGCAGAGGAGACGCAGAGAGGCGGGTGGGGGAGAGAGAATACCAAGCAAACTCTGTATTGCCAGCACAGAGCCTGACGTGGGGCTCGAATGCATGCACGAAGCTGTGAGATCATGACCTGAGCCCAAAACAAGAGTTAGACACTCAACCAACTGAGCCACCCACGTGCCCCTCCAATACTTTAAAATTAAAAAAAAAATCCCTCTATTTTCTTTAATTGATAATAAATTAATACTAATATTATCAATTCTCCATGCCTAAGTGTAATTAAATCTTAGCTTTGCAACAAGCAATCCATTTCAAATCAGAAATCTTAAACTAAAAAAATTAACTTGAGCACAAGAGTTAGTAAAAGGAAGAATTAGGAATCAAATTTTGGCAGTGTAAGACACAACTGAGTTCTTAAGTATCTTACTTCTGTTCATACTAAAACAGTTGAAAACAATACAAAAGCATACAAATAAAATAGTAAGTTATTTTAACCTCACTCAGTGAAAATAATTGCTGTTATTTATTTATTTATTTTTAGTGTCCATTCTCTCCAGAATCTTTTTTTATTTATATACTAATAGTATGATGCTTTTTATAATGATTTGAACTCCCACCAAAAATGAACGACATTCTTGAATGTGATAACAAATTTTGATGTATTCAGTCCAGCAATCTAAATACAATATTATGTAACCAGATTTACTTAACTCAAGACTGTAAAAAAAAAAAAAAAAAGGGATTTTTCAAAAATATCAGAATCTACATTTGATCATGAAAACAAGTAGTTATTGATGTTTATACTTATGTGCAATGAACAATAATATAAAGCATTAGTGATATTCTTTATCAGGTTTCTTCTTACTAAAGCAATTGACATGATGCTCAACTAGCCAAATACACTAAAGGGTATCTACTGTTCACAGTCCTTATCATGTGATTTTGTTAAATTGGCATTTATTAAGTAAACTCCTGCTGTGTTGCATAGTGAGACAGGTTCAACAAAAGACCACAAAGGAATTGAGATAGAGAAATATATTACTCACTGGGCCTGGAGTTGATGTATAGCATACATTGAGGGGCTGAAGGGGGAGATCAAGGTGGGATGCAAGCAAAGAAAAGGTAGGACCGGGGGCACCTGTGGTTTTTAGAATCTGTGAGTCGAGTACTTTGAGGTTCTCTGGGAAACACTAGATTGAGATTGGTCAACTCAAACCCAAAAGTATGGGGTTTTGGTAAACTCTCCAGAGGTTTTAAACTAAGAAATTTACCAGGTTAAAGGCCCTGGGAGGCAGGGGAGACAATTTATCACAAGGGATTTGGGGAAGTCATATTAGGAACTTATATTTTCTTGTGACTTGGGTGGCTGCTGTTGAAGGTATGCATTTGCGTGAAGGGCTAGTGTCCTTTTAAGGTCCCCGAAGGCCACGTGCCCAAACAAAATGAATGCCTAGCAATATCATGGAGTACCTTAGCTATAGTCCAGACACCTTACCAATGAATTCTCAAATTTTTCTTTTTCATCCAGGGACAGACAATGCTTCCACATTGTGTCTCGGAGCCAAATGGGCATGTCTGAGCTCTCTGCATAGTGACCAGTATTTTCTTGCTTTGAACATTCCTGCTCAGATACAGAGATGCCAGGTAGCAGAGAAGATTCTTTCTGCTTAGACTGTGAACTAAAGTTGGGTTCCTCATTTTCAGGGGTCAGGACACATCCCTTTTAATTACCTTTCCTCTAGTGAGATGCATATTACAAAGCAAAACTTTCTGCTCTGGCCTTGAATGTAAAATGTAAATAATTTCTATTTTGCCTGTGTATTAAGAAAATAATATAATATGTAAGGTAATGACATTTATAGCTAAGTATATTATTAATAATGGGATTTCTTATGAACATACTACCTCCTCAGAAACTTTCTTTTCTAAAGCTAGCATTCCTCACAGTTATCATTTGGATACAATGAGGATGTGGTATAAAATTACAAATTAATGGTGGGTAGTTTCACAAAATGGAGCATGCGATATTCCCTTGGTTTTAATTTATAGAACAAAAATGTTACTGTTTCAGTGTTTAAGGAAAAAATAAGCATTAACTTATGTATTTGTGCGTGTGTGTACAGGCATACACACACATATACATACATATATATATTACACACACACATATATATGTATATGTGTGTGTATTTCATTTCAAGTACATATCATGCTTTATCATGCTTTAAAGTCTATTATATTTTTATATTCACCCCTTCCTCTGGGTGAGGAAGCATAGGATACAGCCCTCCCTTGTTCACTACTATTTCTAAACACAGCTACAGGAATAATTTGTTCCCAGGTGATAAAGATAATTGAGATAATAAACTGTCAAATGAAAGCAGTTTATTACCTGTTTTACTTAGTTTATCTTATAGAAATGTAACTATCATTTTAATAAAAAAATCTCTGAAATTTTCATGCCTATTTCTTTAAACACAAAGCAATTTAAACGATCTGAAAGGGATGTCTACTCTGTGTACAAATAACTCCCAAATGCATTAACACAGATCCTGCGTCCTGAATTGTTCTGGATGATTAAATGTAGGTGTTTCAGTGATCTGTGTTTAAGATGAAATATGTGAAAGATAGATGAATTCTGATTAGAAGAGGTGTTCAGCAGACATTTAGCTTGCATTAATCAGGAAATAAAAGCCCTTAACATATTCTCATTGGGGCTAACTGTATAATTCTAAACTCCTGCCTTCACCTGCATAATTTTTGAACACAGAAAATTTGTTAGCCAAAATATAGTATAGTCTGTTTCTTATAAAATATGTGAGTCTTACCAAAATACTCTTAAATCAATATTTTTAAAATACCAGGTCCAAAACCAGTTAAGTATCTTAAAAATGGAAATGGGGAACTATATACTTGGAGGCAGGGCATGAAAATCTGAATGAATCATTTGGGAAAAGTTCCAACATAGCAACTTCTGAAGAGAGCTTTTCTGTCATAATAGTAATGATGAGCTTAATTCCTCTGGGTGTATATAATTCACATAAGGATAGTATTGTAATTTTAGATGAATGAAAGTGTTGTGAAGGGGTGCAAATTGGCTCATGCACACATCTCCACAGCCCATGGGAGAAGAGATGAGCCTGAAGCAAAATCCTTCTTGAGATTATAATTCTCAGTTTATGAAGTGGCTATTTCTTCTAACAGGAAAATACACCTACCAGAAAAATCTTTTGTTAACCTTCTGTTGCAACTTTGCCTCACACTAGCAAACAGCCAGATGCAGTCACTCACACAGCAAGTGCTTATGTTTGAATAGAAATTGAACATTCCCAAAGGGTGAGAATATGGCTATTTGCACCTTCAAAATGGAATTGTAAGCCTGAGGCCAAAAACAAAGCTTTGTAAAATATAAATTTGACACAATGGACCTCCTCTGACTCTTACAAACTCCTCCCCAATCTTGGAGACGCCACCATGTTTTCGTATTTTTCCAGACCTAATTAACTTCTCCAGTCTCTCTCAAAAGTTTTTCTTTTTGCTTTTCCCACTTGATAAATATTGGATTTGTTATATTTAAGCGGCAGGTGGGCATTTTCACTTGGAAGTCTTAGGCTCGTGGGGCCCCTGGGTGGCTCAGTTGGTTAAGCAACTGACTTCGGCTCAGGTCATGATCTCTCGGTTCACAGGTTCAAGCCCCGGGTCTGGCTCTGTGCTGACAGCTCAGAACCTGGAGCCTGGTTCAGATTCTGTGTCTCCCTCTCTCTCTTCCCCTCCCCCACTAGTGCTCTCTCTCTCTCTCAAAAGTAAATAAAAAACATTAGAAAGAAAAAAATAAAGTCAGGCTCATTAACTAAAGTAAGTCCCACTAAAACCACAATCTTTCAAATGGCTCATCTTTCCAGATTTCACTGTCAGTATCAACTGTACTATATTTTTTCTTGTTACACAAATTCAAAACCTTGGAAATGTGTTTGAATTTCTTTGCTCACTCCTTAATTTAAGATATATCATTAGTTCAGACTCCAAATATTATTTTCATACTGGTAACACTGCTACTATCTCTTCCTCTATATTTTTTATTTCTCTATATTTTTATTACTGCTCTTCTAGATAATTTCTCCTGCTTGGATAATTGAACTAGTCTTCTAACAAGGTTTCCAGGCTTTACTAAAACTGTCTCATTGAGCATCACCATCAGAGTGATCTCCCCCTGCAGTGTTCTCAACAGGGACTTATCCTTGATCAAAACAAACTAAAAGCCTTCTAGATAACATTCAAATCATGACAGTGTCTACTCCCTGGCCATACACAAATCTTTCTCTCTCTTTTTTTTTTTTTTTTGTCTAACTCCTTTTCCCTGTATGTCCAGATATATGTATTCCTACTATTCAAAACACTTCCCTCAAAGCCTCTCCATTTCCAAAACCCATCTAACCTTTGAAATCCAGCACTATATTCAGCATATATTGATCATCAATCATTCAAATATTGATTCCCTAATGCACTGTCTGCACCAAGGGTCAGTAAATGACATCCACGGGCTAATTCTAGTCTTCCACCTCTTTCTGTATTTCCTGCAACCTAAAAATGATTATAGACTGAGCCCCAGTCTATAACAGTATCTGCAAACTGGGATATGAATATATGGGTTTCTGGGTTCTCTTTAAGATTCAATTTAATTTATGCTTTTATTTCATTATCTGAAAATAATAAATCTTTCTGTATCATCTGTGTAAACTCCTTATAACTGAATATTGCTTTGCGGTCTTATTGCTTGTGTTCAGATTCCAGTTTATAGTCAACAAAATTCAGCCTAAGTTACAGTATTAGATTTTAAATAATTTTCAAGCATGCTGTATTTGGAATTGGGTATACAAGCATTAGGAAATATTGCCAGCATTAGATTGGTAAGCCTCTATATTCAAATTCGATCTTCCGATGAGCATCTGAACTTCATAATCATAGCATAGGTCTTTAGATATTTAAGTCAATGGCAATGCCCAATTGGGATTCATATTCACAAATTAAAGTTTTAGGTTCTTTAGTAAGAACTTCTCAAATAGAATTCTGTGGAGCTGCTTTCTTCAAATATATTTTCAAGATCTAGGCTTATTCAGGTTGGAAAATGCTTCCACTCTTCAGACATATATATTGCCCAAAGTTTCTTAGTTCCTGAAATAGCTAGATGTTGTCTACAAGGAGATTACAGTGTTAAATTACAATGTTAAATTCAAGTCAGACTCCACAGTAAAGACCTATACCTATACCATTTACCTATACCTATACCATTCCTGTAACAATTTCATTTGTTTTTGATTGATTTATTCATAGTCAGGTAAAGGCAATGGGGAAAAGCAGTTGGTTCTTGAGGTGACACCTTCTACACATTCCCTATTGTAGCCCTTTGAAGGAAACTTTACAGCTGCCCCTTGGCACAGAGCTCATTACTACCATGGAAGTCTTAGGGTGGAGATGGACAGGCAACTTGGGATGGAACAAAGAAATCTCATTATGTTTTTCTTGGATAGTGAACACATTCCTCTGTTTCCCAAATGTAAAATGTAATATCCAGCATGATGATCTGCAATCACCACTGAGTTATTCCATATCCAAATACACATATGTCCTTTTTCCAAATCTAAGGGAAACAAAAGTGAAAACTAGGTTCTAACAGGTTCTTTTAGAAGAACTAGGCTAAGGCTACAAAGACAAATAAGGAAAGCATGCAAATAATGGATTAAGGTGATAGTACTATAATGTGAGAAAGTGTTTGAAAGGTTCCTTTTCCATCTTCAGATTCACAGGGAAGAATTCTCATTAGTGAATGGAATTAAAAAAAATAAATGTTTCTATGTGAGAAAATAAGAACTATAAATAAGTATTTTGATACTGCTTTTGAAGAATATACAGTTTCATTATGATTATCTAAACTTACCAGCCATAGTGCAATATATACATATCGATACCAGTAAATCCCAAAAGAGGAGGTAGAGTATGTTCTTTAAAAATCTGCTTTTCAAGCAGCAATACTTACAATAATGAGTTTGTTAAAAATGCTGAAATACAGATCCCATCCAAAAGTACTGAAACAGAATTGTATTTTTGATGAGTTTCTCATGCGATTTTTATACATATTAACATTTGAGAACCAGTTATTGAAATCATGTAAATCCTAAATAATCTATTTAGCCCCTCTTTTATTGAATTTTATAAAGTAAGACAAAATTTCCATCCCCCAATAAAAGTTTTTGACAGCAATAGCAAGAAAGAGCAATTTATTATTTAAAGGGATAGAGTTCAATAGGAATAAATGAGAAGTTACTAGGAAGGTTAAATTCTATCAGCAGTCATGTTGTTGCATTGTTGTTTTCTTGTTTTGAATATATACTTATACTCTCAATGTAATATTGATTGTTACCTGTTTCAATTTGTATCAATCACAGGTATTAGCTTGGGATAGATAGCATAATTACAGCCAATCCATATAAACAATGTTAATCAATACCAATTATGTCTTTTCTTTACATACAGAAAATATCTGCATAGCACGGGTCATCATATTTTTATCAGTTCTATCAGCTAATATCAATTATTAAAATTATTTAAATGTTGATTATGCAAAATGTTTGGCCTGGTAAATTTCCCAGAAAGTTTAAATATATAGATTCTTATGCAGTTAATCTAATCAGTTGGTGAAATAAAGGTTATTTCTTAATGTAATTTCACAGCTTTTTGGGGCAATTTTTATGATAAAACTAATTTTTATTTTGATGACATTTCTACTAATTCATTTTGTCTATTAACAAAAACTATTCCATCTGGAAGCATAAATTTATTTAAGGGCAGTGAGAATTACTTCAATCACAGTGACATTCAAATACAAATTAAAAGAACATAGTCTCAAGGGATCCCAGAAATTACACCAAAATGAAGATCATGTCCTATGTAAGCAGTATGAGTCCACAACACTGAAAGTGGTAGGATTGTATATGTAATAAGTAAATTATTTTTAAGAAATACACTGCAATTTATAAATTAAATATTCATTTCAATAGAGTCAACTTGGAAGTCGATAAAATTAAAATGTTAAAATTATTTAAAAATATTTAGAGGACTTCATTTAGAATTATCTTTACAGATAATATATATTATCAATAAAAAATCACAGATGGTGTTCTAATATTCATCTTTTAAAAATGATTTGGGGACGCCTGGGCGGCTCAGTTGGTTGGGTGGCCAACTCTGGATTTTGGCTCCGGTCAGGATCTCATGGTTCATGGTTTCAAGCCCCACATGGGACTCTGTGCTGAAGGAGTGGAGCCTGCTGGGATTCTCTCTCCCCTTTTCGCTCTCTGCCCCTACCTCACTTGCTCGCTCTCTCAAAATAAAAAATAAACTTAAAAAAATTTTTTAATTAAAAAAGATTTGACTTTTGAAAGGATCTTTGGTATACTACTTGAGACAGCAATTTAAGATTCAGTTTCCTATTGAGCATATTTGTGGCTCAACTTGCTGGGCAACAACTTGAATAAACTAAATTTTCTAAAGTAATAATAAGGTAATACCTCATAGGTCTTATACTCTCTGCATTGCTTTAGTGAAGGAAACATCATGCATTAAGATATTCAAATAGATTGGCCCCCAAATACATGGGAGGTCCCATGGAGGTCAAATAAATTGACCCCCAAATACGTGGGAGATCCACATAATTTTTTTCTCTGTTCTCGTTTTCCTTCCACTTAGTACCTAGTGCTCACAAGAAAAATATAAGTAACTAGAAATAGAAAATGAATTCAATAACTCTTAAAGCATATGGAAGTCCATTTTTAAAAATCCCTATGGGTTTTCAATAATTTAATTAAAGAGATATGTCACGTTATTAAAGAAAAGGTAAGAATATGTGAACTTTTCAAGTAAGCTAACTTTTTTCTGTCATGAAAAGTTTGTTTGCTCTTATTTGGAAGAGAGGGGATTCTCAACACAATAGTCAAAAAAACATGGAGTGAAACATTCTGAGAAGTATACCATGTCCCTTTCCTTTAACTAGATACAGATCCTACATCAGAACAAGAAAGAGTATACATTTTATAATACATATACCTCCTCAATCCCCCACCACATGAAATATGTAAAAAACAAAGAAAACATTTTCTTGTATTTTTGTAGCATTTCTTCCTTGAAAAGCAGATAATTGCTCTATTACTACAGCAAATCTTTAATGTTTTCTACTAATACACTACCAAAAATAAAGTACGTGAAATGAAATATTTATTCCAGAAAAATATAATTAACTCTCTTTGTCTTGAGATTATTGTGTGTATTTTGATACAGAATAAAGTATTTCCAGTCCTCTATTTTCTCTTTTGGAGAAGAAAAAAACAAAGAAAATATAATACATGTTATAAATATAAACAAAGAAATGTCTAACTCTGCCTGCTGGAGGCAATTTCCCACAAGAGGTCATATTTGATCTAGAAAAATGAAGTGTCATTGTTGTAAGATATGTTTTCCCATACAAAATAACAACAAAATATGTATGGATGTGAATGTATTCCAAGTTATATTATTGTAAAGGAAGACAGTATTTATCAGCCTCGGCTAAAAAAAATCTAAACAGATAGCTTCCCCCAAGCTTCACCTCTCAGTAATGCACAAACTGAAGGTGGTTTTTCTGCCTGGAGTTATTCTAAAACATTCTCAAGGAAGCTGATCACTCTGACTTCTACTTTCCCCATCTTTTAAATTCATTACAACTGCATGTTTTAAACTGTCAATTTCTATAACAAATGTAACACTTGATTGATACTGATTCATGTTTCTAAAACCGGTGTATGCTTGATGAATGTGGAACCATAAATGCTATCTATATTTGCAAAAATAGGAAGAGGCATGAGAAATAATTTACATCAAATATTTTCCCCAAATAATTGCTTTTATTCAAGTCAATGTCAGAGTCCAAATAAGTTACACAGCAGGTTGTTTCTTAAATTGCTTACCCAGCTACAATCTTTCTTTTGCTTCATTTCTGGTTTCTGTAATTGTCACATCTGCAATCCACTTTTTAAAATTGAAAGAATACATTGCAAGGAGAGAAGGCATAATACTGGAGTGTATTTGAAATTAAGAACTAACTACTTCAGGTCAGACAGACTATAGAAATTTTATTATGTGTTATAATCTCTTAGTTAACAAGAGCTTACTCAGAATATTATCATTCTTTATGCCTATCAAGTTATGAGGCAAATATTGTATGTTTCAAGAAAACAGTCATATATTTGACATCAAGTGTAAAAACACATGAGTGTGCACGCACATGAACACACACCCCTGTATCAAAATACTCTCAATGGCCCCAACTTTAGTGGAGATATTGGACTTTACCTGCTTCCTGTATTCCTTACATACACTACTTCTGATTTTCTCACTAGTATTCACAACTAGTGTGCTAAATACCTATTGTATTCACAAGTAGTGTGCTAAATATCTATTGCCATAACAAAACTATCAAAAACTTAGCAGCTGAAAACAATACATGTTTATTTTCTCACAGTTCCTATGTGTCAGTTTAGCTGGTACTCCTGCTCAGGTTCTCTTCTAATGAGGCAACCAAGGTATCTGCTGAGGCT
Organism: Acinonyx jubatus; assembly: GCF_027475565.1. Lineage (NCBI taxonomy): Eukaryota > Metazoa > Chordata > Mammalia > Carnivora > Felidae > Acinonyx > Acinonyx jubatus. Next base: position 122,040,079 of record NC_069382.1, on the reverse strand, counting down.
ATAGTTATCTCAAGGCTCTAGGGAGGAAGCATCCTCTCCTAGGCTCACTCACCTGTTTTTGGCAGGAACCAGTTCCTCACAAGTTGATGGACTAAGGACTTCAGTTCCTTGCCAGTTGATTGGCAGAGGCATCCATCTGTTTCTTTCTTTTTGTTTTTTTCTTTTTTTTTTTACATGTGAGTCTCTCCATAAGGCAGCTTACACTTGGAAGCAGCTTCATCTAAGCAAGAGTGTGAGAGGGCAGGAGAGGATGAACAAGACAGGAATCACAATCTTTTGGTAACCTAACCTCAGAAATGACAAGCCAGTCATTTTGCCCTATTCTATTTATCAGACATGGGTCACTAGACCCAACCCACACTCAAGTGGAGGGGATTACACAACAGTGTGAACACTGGGAGGTGAGCCTTCTTAAAAGGCTGCCTCCTATTTGGTGCATGGAATATAGTCAGCACTTAATAAATATTTCAAAAATAACAATATTTTATTATAAAAAATCTCTGAATACACAAAATAGTTCAAATGATACCAAAATGAAATGGTTTCTATAGTGAAGAATAACTTTGTGTTTCTAAAACCAACTGGACTAATGCTAAATAGCATAATCTTTGCTTTAATCCCTAAATCCACCGAAGAATTCAATATAAAGTGTCTAATTGTTACAATTCATAACTTGGCTTAGTATAGTGACTTGTCAAGAAGACAGTAAGATATTTACAAAGAAGTCCACTTTATGTATGTAATCATAAATATCCTGGTTCAATATTAATATCACATTTTTATATGAAAATATTAATGGTGGTCACTTTAATGCAGCACTTCCTGAGCAAGCAGCTTGGTAGTACCAACAAACTTTGCAATGAATTGAGATATATATTCTCAACATCGAAAGTTGTGTATGTGCACAAATACATATTTGAAGCTGTTTATGCAAACAAACACAGACCTTCCTAAACAGAAGTGTGGACCTGAAAAAAACATATTTATAGGAACTAATAAATTTATTATTGGTTTCTACTTAAGCGGAATTTCCCTCAGCAATTTTTTAAATGTTGCTACCGGTTCCACTGTATGCTTTTCTCTGATGGTAAGAATTAAAAATTAAGAATATATGTGACATCAGTTGTTCTTAAAGAAGTGAAACTAATAGTCAATCTTGGAGTATTTAGCTAAAATACCTAGAAAACTAATAGCCAAGATGTTGAAATCACGTTTTGAACCCACCAAAAAATTAATATGTATCTCCACTTACTATAAAACATTAGGCAGTAATATGGCTCATTTTGAGGAAAAGAAATGTAAATATCAACTGAAGAAGGAGATTAGTTTTAAATGTTCTTCTTTGTCAGTAACCAATACAATCCATCAACTTTTTACATGTTTTCATTGAAATGGAAGAGTGGTCAAATTCAAAAGATAATGTTATCTGTCATTCATATCCCTAAGAAACTTGATGTTTTGTTTCTAATTCTCAAATACATAACTAAGTGCTATTTTCCTGTTTGTGCATTCAAAATATTGGCATGTATCCCCAGGTCTTCCAATTCCTTATTTGCATCCATGAAATTTTGTGATAAAATATAAATTTTGTATTAGAAATGAGACTATATAATCAAATAATAAAAGTTAAAACTAATACCATAAAGACATGATTTAAAAATACAAAAAATATTTTATAGCTCTTTATATTTATATTTTGCTTTTATTTACACATAACAACCATTCAATATGGATATTATTGGCTCTTATAATGGGTTGGATAATATCCCTCAAAGAGGTATGTCTATGTCTTAACCCTTGGTACCTGTGAATGTGACCTTATTTGGAAATATGGTATATGTTTACATAATTAAGGATTCTGAGATGAGATCTTCCGGATTTAGAGTGGGCCTTGAATTCAATGACTGGTGTCCTTACAGAAGGGATGTTTGAGACACACAGAGATACAAAGAGGAAGGCCATGTGAAGACAGAGGCAGCGATGGAGTGATACATCAATAAGCCAAGAAACGTCAAGAATTGCCTGCAGCCACCAGAAGCTAGGAGGCAAGGTAAGATTATTCCTTAGATCCTTCAAAAGGTGCCATCCCTGCCTATATTTTCATTTCAGATGTGTAGCTTCTAGAACTGTGAAAGAATAAATTTTCTTTGCTTCAATCCATCAGGTTTATGATAACTTGTTATGGCACCTTTAGGAAAGCAATATAACCTCATTTAACAGAAACACTTAAACACAGAGATTGTTATTTTCCCAAGATGAAACTAATTAACTGATTTGATGTGGGTATCATTGGCTTTGAGACAAGAAGGAAATATTCTTTTAATATAAGCTGCATTTCCATTTATCTTGATACACTAGTTTACTATAGTGGTTGGTCAAGAAGTTACCATTAACTTTAAGTTGACAGGTGATATAAAAGAGGTGGACTCTGAAAATGAATAAATATCAGGGCCATCTTAAACAATATTTTTACCTATGCTTTCTTTTTAATGCTTTCTTTTTAACTACATGTAGTTAAACTAAGTCTAAAAGAGTTCTATTAGTAAGTAGAATTTTTGACAAGTTGGGAATAATGTACCTTAACAGTTTATCTGATTTTCCTTTTACAGAGATCATAAAGTAATGGTGTATTTTGCCACTGATTCTTAAATTTAATGACATTTGCAACTGTCATACAGGCTATGTTAGTTAAAGGGAGATGGAAGAGAAGTTTTTGCAAAACAACTTTCCAAGGATTGCTTTTCTCTCATGCAGAGACCTAGAAATGTCACATTGTCACTTGCCAGAACTGACAAAAATGTATGAATCCCAGTGAAAAAGTTTATTCTGAAGCAGACACTAATGTTATACTTAACAAAATGTTATCCTATAGAGAGGTAAAATCTATTTTTTTCATTCAAAATGAATATGTTCTTCTAATTTTATGGGTTTTCTTTTTTGTATTTTATTTGTTTACTTTTTCACTAGAAGTTTTAAGCCTACCAAGACAAAAGTTTTGTACTGGCCCAGGTTATTCTGGGCTGATGCTTTTCAGAGTAGTTGTGACAGACATAACCTAGGATATCTCCTATAATTATACTCTGTATAATCCTGAGCCTTGGTTATAGACTGGATCTGTGATTTGTTTGTAACTAATAAAACATGGGCACTCTCATGATTACGTTTATATCTATCTATGTACCTATCTATCCATATATCTGTTTATATTTGTATCTGTATCTACATATCTATCTCTGTGTCATAAATATATACATACATACATACATGCATGTATATGCATCTACATTTTCATGCAAGCATGTGCTTCTCTGTAGAAATATGCAAGCATACATTTGTATGCGAGCTTGCCAGGAAGACTTCTCCCACTTCCTGGCACCATAAGCTTCCATCTTGTGAGGGATCTATGGAGAGAGCACTGCATCAAGGAAAAGCAAGCAACTGTGTAGTTCCTGGTCAAAGACCACCAAAAAAGTGGGGACTCAGTTCTCAAACTGTAAGAAGACTAAGCTGCCAACAGTCTGAGATAATTCAGAGATGAATCTTCCTTCAATCAAGCCTCTGATGAGAACGCAGTCTTGGCCAACACCTGCGTGGCAGTCTAACCTTGTCCCATGGAAACCTAGAGAGTAAACATGATTATTTTAAGCTGCTAAATTTGTGGTGATTTAAAAAATTGTTTTAATGTTCATTTATTTTTGAGAGAGAGACAGACAGAGCATAGGTGGGGAGTAGGGGAGGAGCAGAGAGAGAGGGAGACACAGAATCTGAAGCAGACTCCAGGCTCTTAGCTGTCAGCACAGAGCCCAACGCGGGACTCAAATTCACCAGCCCAGCAGTGGGATGATGACCTGAACGAAGTTGGACACTTAACCGACTAAGCCACCCACGCGCTCCAATTTGTGGTGATTTTTATAGAAATTTGCAAAGTAAAACTAACACCAGTAGTCAACTTTTTCAACAATATTGATGATCATTCCATTCTTTTCTTCTTGCTCTACATTGCTGATTTTAGTATGAATTAAACATTTTGAACACTAGTATCTTTCTTCTGCTCCATTTGTTTCTATTTTGATCTGTCAACCTATTCTAATGGTGACTTGTTCAGAAATCCTGTACCTTGCTGCTCTAGAATTGGATAATATTTATCTGGTGGTAAGGTTTTTTATTTGTTTTCATTTGATTTGATTTGAAGTGTAACTCATATTCATTCCTGTTAACTGCTAGTTGATATTTCACTTCAGAAACTCATTAGCATAAACATGCATTGTATCAATGAGAAGATTTATTTTGCAATTGTGTTACAAGATAATTTTTTTAATAAAAAGTTTTTAGGTTGGCAGCTGCCTGTAATCAAAGGAGTGATTGTCATATTGAGAAAACTGCCATCATGATAAAAGTTTTGGCCGCATCAAACACAACATATACATGTTCAAGAGTATCTTCCGACTGAATGATGAGATCTTTTTGTCTAATATTTCTACTTTAAAAGCCTATTATTATAAAAATTCTAATGATACTTGGCTTTTATGTCATTTTTTTTAATTCATCAATCTAATTCCCTGGTTAACAGAATCTGGCAGATGTCTCTATTTTACTCTGTTGATTTGGTAGATTTAGCATATTCTTTGTAGAGAAGCCTTTTTTTTTTTTTCCACTCAGCTCAGGTTTTCATTTCTTCCTGGCACTTGTCCCAGTCCTTAGGGCTTTGCAACCTTTTGAGAGGTACTCTTGTCCATGCTCTCCTCTTCCTTGGATCTGTCAGGCAAATCCAATCAGGAGTGACACACTTTCACCAGCATCCACTGATGAACAATGTGATGTGGTACAGTGGTTTTTTTGTTTTTCGTTTTTGTGTATTCTGAATGGCACCCATTTACCTGCTTCTATAAAAAGTCTAAACCATTTGTATTAGCTATCAATTTCTCACTTTATATTTTTATTCTTGAATTTTTAAAAAGCATTTATAATTCAAGTTTCAAGGAAATTTCAATATTTCTACTTTAGAAGACTATTATTGTAGAAATTATAATGATACTTGGCTTTTTTAATTCATTTGTTTTTAATTCGTCCATCTAATTCCTGTTAATAGAACTCTTTTCTTACAAAGCACATTATTTACTATAAACTGAATCATGAGGTTTTTGGTCTTTATTAAGACATATTTATAAAAAAGACAATATTAAATATCAGACATTATTAGTTAGGGAACTATGCAAGTGTACTTAATGCAATTCAAACCCAGAAAAAAATATTATGTTTAGGTAAAATAAGTTGCATCAGTTTATTATTATATGTGAAGTAGACTTTTTTCCCATCAACAACAACCTGAATAGCTGCAGGATTTAGCAGTTGTGTTTAATCAGTACAATTAATCATCATTAGTGTATACTTTAGAGTGATCAATCACATTCAATTTTATGACCAGCGTTGATCACAATACAATGCATTAGTAATCATCCAGAAACTTAAGAAAATAAGCCATTAGCTCCCTTTTGAAGTCACTAGTATTTTTCATTATGAATTTGTATCTGAATATTTTAGACATTTTTTTACTTTGAATTAATGTTGATTGACAGAAGTAGTTATATTTAAACATGCTATTTTTCTTAAGTTTATTTTTTTTATTTTGAGAGAGAGAGGAAGTGAGAGTGAGAATAAGTGGGGAAGGGCTGGGGAGAGACGGAGAGAGAGAATCCCAAGCAGGCTCTTTGCCAACAGCACAGTGCAAGGCCTGACCGATCTCACAAACTGTGAGATCATGACCTGAGCCAGTATCAAGTGTCAGATGCTTAACTGACTGAGCCATCCAGGCACACCTAAGCATGTTATATTTGCAAATTGAAAAATGTCCTATACTAATCTTTGCACTGACTTGTAAGCTCTAGCCTTTTTCATCAATTTAACCAAAGTGGTTATACATATATATATGTATATACATATATACGTATATATACACATATATACGTATATATGCACTCATATATATATTCTCATATATATATTCTAATATATATATATATATATATATTCAACACCTGTACTTATTTTTTTTTAATTTTTTTTAACGTTTATTTATTTTTGAGATAGAGAGAGACAGAGCATGAACAGGGGAGGGGCAGAGAGAGAGGGACACACAGAATCGGAAACAGGCTCCAGGCTCTGAGCCATCAGCCCAGAGCCCCGACGCAGGGCTTGAACTCACAAACCGCGAGATCGTGACCTGAGCTGAAGTCGGAGGCTTAACCGACTGCGCCACCCAGGCGCCCCCCAACACCTGTACTTAAATGCTACTTTCTGAGTGAAGCCTTTCTTGATAATTCTCTTTAAAACAACAGTCTCCCATACATATTTCCCTTATGTTCTTTCCTTGCTCTATTGTACTCCATAACATGAACAACTATCTAATGTACTATACATTTTATTCCTTTATATTTAATATCACTTCTCTCTTTCTCTATCCACTAGCACATGTAAGAATATGATCTTTAGGGTCTAACACATTAAGTTTTAGTTACAGCTCTGCCTGTTACTAACTGTGGAATTTGGGAAAAATTAATAACCTTTCTGTGCCTCAGTGTCTGTGGGAGTAATAAGGTTGCCTACCTTGTATAGTTCTTCTGCGGTTTTAATGGGTTTATATTTTTTAAAGTACTTGGCACAAAGCAAACACTATGTAAGTGTTAGCTTTAATCTTCATACTGACAAAGTTTCTTTTTTTTTTTTTTCCCACTAGTGTATCCCTAGAACCTATTACATTTCTGGCACAGAGCAGACAGTAAAAGGTTTTTTTAAATAATGAGTTTATCCTTAGCTCCCAAAGGTTCTCTGATTTTCTTTTGTGACAAATATCTTACTATGATCTCTGACACTGTCATTTCATCCAACTCTTCACTTCAAGATGGGGGGAAAGGAGAGGGGAGTAAAGGTGGCAACATTTGCAACCAAATTGAAGGGGATTTTAAGATTGCACTCTTGGGGCGCCTGGGTGGCTTGGTCGGTTGAGTGTCTGACTTTGGCTCAGGTCATGATCTCACAGTCCATGAGTTCGAGCCCCGCGTCGGGCTCTGTGCTGACAGCTCAGAGCCTGGAGCCTGTTTCCGATTCTGTGTCTCCCTCTCTCTCTGCCCCTCCCCTGTTCATGCTCTGTCTCTCTCTGTCTCAAAAATAAATAAACGTTAAAAAAAAATTGCACTCTATTTTTTCTATTACAGGTTTTTAGTGACCACCTTTGTCATTACTCATGGTTTAACATATATAGAGTCTGTAACAGAAAAATGAAGCAAACAAAAAATACTGTAATTGTAAAAATAAGACAATCTCTTCTGAAGGCAAATTACAACATACTGTATTAAAAATAGCTTTCTACTTAGACAATGTGTAATGTAAAAATTAAGCTTAGATACACATGTAACTAATGGAACTAAAAGCATTCTGCTTTGTAGTTTACAACTCATCTGCTTGGGGATTTGTGCTTGATTTACTATTGAATCTTGTAGAGGACATGATAAATAAAATTAGACTTATGGCAAACATCAAACTATTTTCTTTTCATTTATATTTGATAATTGTTTTTTTTACATTTAAATAAGTTAAATTCTTCAAATTGTGACAAAAACAAATGTAAACAAATATTTTTAGATCACATTTTATTTGATTTGATTTCATGCATTAGATCTAAAGGTAATGACAAGCTAAAATGTACACAAACATCACTAAATCCTAACAATAGCATGAGGTAGGTTTTATAACAACATTTTATAGTTTAAGAAATTGAAAGTGAAAAGGTTAAGTAATTTACCTATTGTAACACAACTAACATGCAAATACAGTTGTATGACACCATACGGCCCATGTTTTTCTGTTATCTCAAGCCTCATCTTCATTGTTGAACTAAGATCACATAGACTTTCCCACTAATACAGGCCTTTAATTTAAAATTTAAGATTGATTCTTGTATCAATTTTACATAACAAATTTCTGCTTCTATCCATAAAGGAAAAACAAAGACAGAACTTCCCATCAGAAACAACTAGAAACTGCACAAAATACATGATACTATTCCTATACATTGGACAACAGTGTGGGACATACAATTCCTCATTTCATTGCCTGGAGACAGTTTCTAGACCATTAATATAAGAGGAAAGATGGAAATGGCCTTCGCATCTTTACATGATTAAATTGAGGACACGGCAATCAGATTTTTCAGAACTGTGTCAGCTAGAAGGGTAGGCCAGAGTTCTGAAGAGGGGGAAGCTATGTTGAAAAAGTATTGGAAATCTGTTTAGGTATTCTTGAGTCTTTACTGAGTACTAGGCTGTTCATGACTGGATTAAAATGCTAAAAAGCAGGGCAAAGGATGACAAAGGATGTACATGCATAACAATTCCAGGGGCTTAAAGAGGATAAGTAGATGCTTAAGTTCCAACTCCCCACTCTAGACTCTTTAGTAATAACACATAGCATTCCATGGAGATCCAAGAGAGATAATGCCTAAGGAGTGTGGTTGAGCGTTCTATAAATTGAGGTTGAGTATTCCTGCCCTAGCAAAGCTTAAAAACAGTCAGGGATAAAATTAATACAAAAAATAATAATAATTTTAGGCCAAAAAAAAAAACCTACCAAAAGAATCACACTATTTAAAGGAAAGCAAAAATTACAATGCTCAGTATCTAATCAAAATTCTACACAAGTCAAACAGCCAGAAATGGCAACACATAGTTAGAATAAAATTCACTTAACAAAAATAGACCCCAAAATTTATAAATTATGGAATTACAAAACAAAAATTCTAAAAAATGTATTGTAACTATAAATATATATTTAACATAAAATAGGAACATAATAGGATAAAAATCAAACATTTTTAAAAGACCCAAAGAAAAAATGTAAATGTAAAAACTTGATTATTTAAAATTAAATTTTTATCGAATGAGACCAAAAGTAGATTAGACATTGTAGAAAAAAAAAAAAGAGGAAAGATTAATGATCTTGGAAGAAGAGCAATACAACCTATCCAAAATGAAGAAAAGAGAAAAAAGGTAAGAAAAAAAAATGATCGTGAACCTCTAGACCTGTGGAATAAATTGAAACAGGGTGAAATGATATAATTATAGTCTTAGCATAAAATAAAATAAAGATAGTTTAAGAAGTAATGGTTAATAAGATGCAAATTTGATTAAGGAAAAAACAACTATAAACCTACCAATTATAGAAGCTCAAAGAACTACAAACTTGAAACACATATACTGCATCAAAGAATATATAACTACATTTCCAAAAACCAGCACTGTGAAAAACAAGACACATTATATACAGAGAAAAAAAGGAGCAATTGAGTCTTCTCATAATGAATAATAAAAGCCAAAAGACAATGGTAACTATTTTCAAATAATAAAAGAAGAAAACTTTGTCAATTTAGAATGCTATATCCAGCAATATTCTTAAAAAAATAACAGTGGAATATAAACATTTACAGAAAAAGGGAAGGTAGAGAATTCATTAGAAGTTGATCAGAACTAAAAGAATATTAAAAGAAATTCTTCAGGAATAAAAACTATACCACATGAATCAGATCTTCCCCGAAGAATAAAAAGTACCAGAAACTATAAATATGTGAATAAACATAAAATATTACTTCTAATTTTTAATTTTTAAAAAGATAATTATAATTTAAACTAAAAATAAAAATAATGCATTGTAAGGTTTATGATGCATGCAGAAATTAATTGTTTAAAAATAATACTATAAAGTATGAAGAGGAATTCTTTTTTAAGCATTCTTTTTTAAGAATGTATCTTGTACATGATACATGAAGAGTATATTATTCCAAGGTAGATTGCAATAAGGTGAATATGTGGATTTTAAACATTAAAGCAACCATTAAAACCAGAAGAGTTATAGCTAATTAATAAATAATGTTGACATTAAAATATATTTATAAAAGCAGAAAAACAAAAAAATAATAAACAGATGCAACAAATATAAAACAAATTACAAGATGATAGCCTGAAAACAGTGATATTTACATTAAATGTAAATGATCTAAACATGCTCAGTAAAAAGGCAGAGATAAAAGAAACATAAGAGTGACTATAAAACGACACTTTAAAAAACACAGTAAGAGATATAACATAAATAAGAGAATAAAAAATATAAACTCTGCAAACATTGAATGTAAAAAAGCCAGAAAGTCTATAGTAAAAACAGGAGAAAAAATATTACAAAAGAAACAATATTACTAGAGACAAAGAGGGGCATTTCATAATGACAAAGAAGTGAATTAACTAAGAAGCATTAACAGTCCTTCATACCTGCATACACAATTACAGAACTGCAAAATACATAAGGCAAATACTAGTACTAATGAGAAGAGAAATAGACAAATTCAGACCGATGACTGGAGTTTCCCCTGCCCTTCTCAGTAACTTATTAAACAATAGCAACAACCATATAATTTATAAGAAACAGAAAAAATTTTAACAATATCAACCAAATGGACCTAACTGGCATTTATGGAATACTGTAACTTAACATCACATAATTTTCAAGTATAGGTGGAATATTTAACAAAATAGACCATATCATGTGCCATAAAATAAGTTTCATCAAACTTAAAAGAATTGAAGTCATAGACTATGTTCTCTGACAATAGCAAAAATGAATTAGAAATCAATAACAGAAAGATATGAAAATATCCAAACATTTCTGAGTTAAATAAAGCATTTTAAATACCCCATGGGTCCAGCAGAAATCAAGAGGCAAATCAGAACGTAATCTGAATTAAATAAAAATGAAAATCAGCATTAAAAATATGTTCAAAGGGAAATTATGGGTTAAACTGTTTGTATCAGAAAAAACTACAAAAAATTAAAATCAATTATCTAAATCAAGAGTTCACAAATTTTTCTATAAACAACGATATGGGAAATAATTTAGGCTTTATAGTCTACTGTTGTTCCTACCAGGTCTGCCACTGCAGTGTGAAAGCAACCATAGACAATGCATAAATAAATGAGCATGGCTGAATTCTTAAAAAAACGAAAAAAAAAAACAAAACAAAAACCATTACTTATAGAAATTGTCAATTGAAATCCATAAAATACTCACATGAATAAAATATCATTTTTATTTATTCAAATATTAAAATGTGTAAAATTTACCCAGGTTTCAGGCTCTACAGAAATAGATGGTAAGCTGAATTTGGCCTGCAGTCCATAGTTTGTGAACTCCTGATCTAAGCTTTGACCTTAGGAAGATAGACAAAAGAAACAAATTAAACCCAAAGTAAATGGAAGGAATAAAATAATAAACATACAAACAGCATTCAATGGCATTGATGACAGACAAATAGGATAGGAAAAGCAATGAAACCAAAGGCTGGTAATTTGGAAAAAAAAATCAATAAAGTTGATGAACTTCTAGCTCTACTAATAAAGAGAGAACAGGGTGAAGATATATTACTAATATTAGGAATGAAAGAAGAAACATAATCTAGAGTCTACAGGTTAATAAGGAAATGCTATAAACAACTTTTTGCCAATAAAAATAACATTTTAGGTGAAATAAATGTATTCTAGAAACACACAAATAATCTAAATAGACTTGAAAACTAGAAAATTTCCATAACCCTAGATCTTTCAGGGTATTTTGATTGGTAATTAAAAAATTTCTCACTAAAGGAAACTCCAGACCCAGAGGCTTTCATTGGCAAATATTACTAAATATCTAAGAAAGAAATAGCATGAAATCTATATGAACACATCCAGAAATTAAAAGAAAAAGGGGTCATAATTACCTTAATATCAAAAGTAGGCAAAACTTTCACAGAAAAAATTATAGACAAATATCTCTTACTTGAAAAATCTTTTTACATTTTTGGCAAAGAAACCTAGAAATGTATAAATAGGATAAGACAGTTTGCACTGTCTGTGGTTTATCTTGTGAATAAAGTCACCATATTAACAAAATAATTGGGAAAAAAAGAAACAAGACCATTTTCAGAAACACCATTTGACAAAGTGCATGATAAAAATTCTTAGCAATTCAGAAATATAAAAGAACATCAGTGAAGCATCTATCAAAAACCTGAAGCTATGATTATACTTCATGGTGAAAGGCTGAATTCTTCCCCCTAAGATTGGGAACAAGTCAAGATACCTGCTTATATCATGTCTATCAAGATTGTGCTAGAAGATATAACCAATGCATTAAGAATAATAAAATAAAATAAAATGCATACATTTTGAAAAGAAATAAGTTTCACTTTATATTAAAACATCATTAGTATCCTAAGAAATCTACAAGAACTAATTCATGAATTAAGCAAGGTCATACTGTTCAAAGACAAAAGAAAAAAAACAATTGTGTATATTTATATATTAACAATCAATAACTGGAATTCAAAATTAAATAAAAATGCTTAAAATAATATCAACGTATTAAATATATAGATATAAATTTAGCAACATGTGTATAAAAAAAACCCAAAAACACTGTAGAAAGAAATTAAAGGAGACCCGCAAAATTGAGTGATATATCATATTGTTCATAGACAGGAAGACTCAATAGTGATAAGATAACAATTCTCCCTAAAATGATTTAGAGATTTTATACAATCCCAATGAAAATGTAGTGGGATGTTTAGTAAAAATTGATAAGCTGATTCTTAAATTTATATGGAAAACTAATGACCCAGAATAGCTAAAACAATTAAGTAAAAAAGAACAAACATAAAAGACTCACACACTCTGATTTCAAGGTATAGCATAAGTGTTCAAGATTTATTTCTTCTTACCATATTGCACTGGTTGTGATTTCCAGAACTATTTGAATGACAGTGGTGATGAAGATATAACATGCTTTGTTTTTGAACTTATAGGCAGAAAATTCAGATTTACATTGTCAAGCAAATTAGCTCTAGCGGTTTTTATTTTTTGTTTGTTTTAAAGATGTCATGTGTCGGTTAAGAAAATGTATTCTGAGATTGCTGAGTCTTTTTATTACAAATGGATGTTGAACCTGTCATATAATTTTTCTGCATATTTTAAGATAGTATGGCTTTTATTTTTAGTTTGTTAATATGGTGAATTGTATTGATTTGTTTGTGAGTTTGGATCAGGCTTGTATTCTTGGGGTAAACCTAACTTGTTTGTGAAACATTATTGCTTTTATATTTTACCAATTTCAACATGTTAATATTTTATTGAGAATTTTAATGTCTATAGTCATGGGGTACACTGTTCTGTAGTGTTTTTTTTTCCTTGTAATGTCTTTCTCTACTTCTAGCAGCATTAGGGTAACTTAGGAGTCACAACATGAATGGGTATTGTTTTCATCTTTTCTATTTTCTGAAAGGGATTTGCAGAATTTGGTTTATTTCTTTCATAAATGTGTGATTGAATTCACTGTGAACACATCTAAGGCTTGTTTTTTATTGAAGGATTTTTTATTACATATTAAATCTCTTCAATGGACATAGGTCTAATAATATTGTTTCCTTTTGAGTAAGATTTGGTAGTTTGTTCTTTTAAGAAATTGACACATTTCATCCAGGTTGTCAAATTGATGGACAAAGAATTATTTGTAGGGTTTCTTTCTTATGGTTTTGGTATCTATACTACACAGTATTGAATACAACTTCATTTCTAAAGTTGATATATGTACACTCTCTTTTTTCTTGGCCAATGTAGTTACAGCTTTATAAATTATTTTCTATAATTTCCATAATTTTTAGTTGATATTCTCTATTACTTTTGTTTTCAATTTTATGAATTCTATCCTTCTTTCTTAAATAATACCTGTCTCTTGTTTTGAGTTTAATTTCTCATATTTTACTTGTTTATTAAGCAGGATATTTATGATATTGATTTGAGCACAATCTTTTCTTCTTCTTTTCTAGTATAAGTATCTAATACTTTAAATGTCCTTCCATCACAGTTTTAGTTGCATCTCATACATTTTGAAATTTTGTATTTTTATTTCATTCAGTTCAAAATATTTGGTAATTTTCCTCAAAACTTCCCATTTGACCATTGAGTTATTTATAAATGTTTTATTTACTTTTCATTATTGGGTTTTTAGATATGTTTCTGTTGTTGATTTTATTTATTTTGAAAAAGGGAAAGAGGAAGAGTTCATGTGCACGTCGGAGAGGGGCAGAGAGAAGAGATAGAATCCAAACAGGTTCTGTGCTGTCAGTACAGAGCCTGATGCAGGGCCCAATCCCACAAACTGTGACATCGTGACGTGAGCCAAAATCAAAAGTAGGATGATTAACCGAATGATTAACGGACTGATCCACTCAGGTGCCCTAATTTTAAATTTTATTGTATTGTGAATTTTGTATAATTATATATTTTCAGCTCATTATGGTTTGTTTAATGGCTCAGAATATGGTCTAGTTGAATCTTTCATATACACTTGAGGAAATGTGTATTCTATTATTCTTGAGTAGAGAGCCAATTAGATCAATTTGATTATGTTGTTCAGTTCTTCTATACCATTACTGATTTTCTATGTGTTCTATCATTTAATGAGAGAAGTGTTTAACTCTCCAAATACATTCTCTCATGTAGCTTATTATTTGATACAAAGCAGTGACCTTATTTCTTTATGAAGTTTTGAATATTACACTCATTTTAAAAGCTAGTCTTAAATTATTATCCTTATACTCTATTACAATATAGTTTAAATTATTACTCAAAGAACTAAGTAGGTTATTGTATTATTATTGCATTATTGTTATTATTCTAAATAATCTACATAGATTAACCATATCATTTATGTATCAAATCACTTTCATGTGTTTGTTTCCCTTGTATATTATGATATTTAGACTCAGACATAAATGAATATATTTTCAAGAACAGATAATTATAACATGAGGTTTTCTTTGTTAGTGGATCTACTTTGTTGAAAATCTTGTCAATATTTTTCAAAAACTGAAAATCCCTATTTTGTACATAGAAATCAAATATTGAATACAAATTCTATCAATGCTATCAGCCTTGTAGACAAATATTAAGGCTTATAGAATCATGAGATATTTAATTAAATTGACCTTACCATATCGTATTGCATTATGGTAACCAGTAATAATCAATCTCACTTGTAAATCAGAGCAGGGAACATTCACTGTATTCTACCATATCTTTTTAGTTGTATTCTCTTTTATTATAATAGTTGCCTATATTATCCTAAGGAGGAAAATAAAAGTATTATCAAGTGAAGTAAAATAAGTGGCTCAAATGATTTACTTTTATGGTACATGAAGTTAATTTCTGTCTTCTTGTAAATTATTATTATGTGAACAGTTACAACATTCCCATTTAAGGTATCCAAGTTCAAAATGATTCCATCAGTTATTGTAGGTATATTTTACACCATTTTAAGCTCAGAATTATATTTTACCAAATATTGGGCACTGAAATACAAAAAGGAGATAAAAGTGATATTTGATACATATGCATTCACTTTTGGTTTGAAACAAATAGTCTTATAAAGTAAATCAGTGAAAATCTTGATTCTTTTCTGTTTGTTTATTTGTTTGTTTTTGAGAGAGCACAAGCAAGGGAGGAGCAGAGAGAGGGAGACAGAGGATCCAAAGTGGGCTCTGTGCTGACAGGCTGATAGCAGGGACCCCCAGGTGGAACTCAAAATCATGAACCATGAGATTGTGACCTGAACCGAAGTCAGGTGTCCTGAAAATCTTGATTCTTTTGAGGAAAGCCACAGTTCGATTTTAGGTTATTAGTGGATCTTCTACCCCTCTATTAGCCTTGGAACCCACTCCTATTTAAGGGCTTCATACTGAGAATATTATGGTTTCCCACAGAAAAATAGCTGTTACTTCATTTTCACAGTTCTTAAAACTTCAATTCCATTCTGGTTTCCAGAATATTCTCCAATTCCATACTGGTTTCCCTACTGAACTCTCTGAGCTTATTTCCTTTCGATTTTTTACTTGCTCACTTGGCTCTGATCACCCAGGTCTCTTCACTATTCCTTGTTTAGCAGGCCTCTCTTTTAGGGCTTTCACACTTGCACTTCCCAGAACACTAAGACACCCTAAGGACTTCTGTCCTCCTCTCAGATTTCTGCTCAAATATCATCTTATCAGAGAGGCTTTTCTAGACCATTTACCATTCTTATTTTTTTGTCCAAACACTCTTATCATGACCTAGCATATTATACATGCAGTTCCTATTTGTTTATTTTCCATCTTGACTTCCATTAACATTTAATTTCCTTTAGAACGGAGACTGTCCATTTTGTTTACTTCTATATCCCCAGGGCCTAGAGTTCTACCAACAAGAAGTAGACACTTAAGAAATACTATTTGATATATTTATTGGCTGAATTGATGAGGAGAATATGCCCTGAACTGTATATAAGCTTGCATTGATATTAATTGCCAACACACATACATCTTGAAGCACTGTATATTTGTGAACTTGTGCAAAACTATACAACTTGCATTTTTCAAGATAACAAAATAAAAGAAGTGCATTCTTACTCACAGCCTTACCCATAATGCTTTTTGTAAACTTACTAAACACATCAGTAATTATGATAGAAGAACAGTACAAGATTTAATTAAAGGGAAAACATGGATTTATTGATGTGTTGTCTCCATGTGAAAATGTGCTACAATTTAAGGAGTGCATTTGTTGTGATGAGCACTGGGTGTTGGATGGAAATTTTGAATCACTATATTGTACACCTGAAACTTATATTACACTGTATATTAACTAACTGGAATTTAGGAGTCTCATGCTCTACCGACTGAGCTAGCCAGGCACCTTACTAACTGGAATTTAAATAAATATTTAAAAAAAATTTTTAAATACTTTATGGCTTTACTTGAAGTTTTAAAAATATTCTATATATCTATATTTGATTCAAGTATTTGTGTAACTCCAAGTATCTCTGAAAACCATAAAAATTCACAGAGCACAAGTGGAAAACTCATAAAGTGGAAGAATATACATCTCAAAAGAATATAACTTTCATTTAACCAGAATAAAAAAAAAAAGGAAAGAAGCAGGCTGTGGTGAAGGCTATTTTCTACCAACCCCTAAACAAGGGATCACTCTTACAGAATGGGTCTATCCTAAAACAAAAGGCCTGAGAAGAGCCCTTCTGTCATGAGAACAGTCCAAATCCTAATGCCCACTCCTTGATAGAACTGCTTCCAAAACATTCTTGACTCCAAAGAAGATACAGCTATTATATTTGAAAACTAAACCTTAGCAAGAAAGAAGAAAAAAAGAAAGAAAAGAAAAGAAGAAAGAAAAGAAAAGAAAAGAAAAGGAAAGAAAAGGATAAAGAAAAGGAAAGGAAAGGAAGGAAGGAAGGAAGGAAGGAAGGAAGGAAGGAAGGAAGAAAAAAAAACATGGTTCAGTAGGTATTTATTGAATGTCTACTTACTATGTACAAAGTTAGGAGTGACAAAAAGGGCTACAAAAATAAATAAATGAGCAATTCATTCAATTAACAATTATTGGCCAAGCTCCTGCTACATCCAGATATTGCTCAAAGCAAAATAAGGAAAAATTCTAGATGCTTAAGGAACTTGAGAGAAGTGGGTAAGGTTTACTCAAGAGGGAAAAATTGAACACTGTAAGAGTAAATTTATCATAATGTGGTGTGAACAGAGGAACAGAAATGAGGGCAAGCAGGAGTTTTGAAGAATGACTCAGGTACTTTGTGTTGGCTAGATTGAAAATGAGCTGTGTAAGATACTTATGGAGCGGGGGCAGGGCTGGGGGGATTCACACTGCAGAGACCTCAAATGCCAAGTCTGAGGATTTTGTACCGAATTTGCTGGTCATGAAGAGCCAGTGAAGGTTTGTGAATAAGCAAGTAGTCTTAGAAGTCAGAATGAAACAAAGAATGCACTATTATATGTTGATATTATTTTATTTATTTTTATTTTTTTTTCAACGTTTATTTATTTTTGGGACAGAGAGAGACAGAGCATGAACGGGGGAGGGGCAGAGAGAGAGGGAGACACAGAATTGGAAACAGGCTCCAGGCTCTGAGCCATCAGCCCAGAGCCTGACGCGGGGCTCGAACTCACGGACCGCGAGATCGTGACCTGGCTGAAGTCGGACGCTTAACCGACTGCGTCACCCAGGCGCCCCTATGTTGATATTATTTTAAAACATTAACTTGCCTACATTTTGTTTCATTCTCAAATGCCCTACAGTAGACAGATACACGTCTCTTCATAAGCTACCAGCGGAAAAAAAAAAAAGAAAAAAAAAATGAAACAATAAACTTAGTAGCTTTGACTCCTTTTATCTTATGAAGGTCCCTTTCTTTTGTATGGAAAGCTAGATCTTTTTTGAGTTACTCATCTGTGGTTGAGCTCCTTGACCTATTTGCCATTTTGAAAGAAACTGTGATGGGTTTTAAAATATTGTAGGAATATACCCAGATGAGCACAATGCCTGGCCCTTGTACCATGATGAAAAGCAATATTTGGGTATCTAATATTTGTATTCACTTCAACTTGTTTGTTCATTTTTCATTGTCAGTGCCCATAGAGATGAAAGAAATCAGTTCATTATTGATTACTTTTAAATTCAGACAAGCTTGGGGAGGGATGGACTCAGACAGATGCTTGTGCACCATTATGAATGTTACATCCAACCAGCACCTGTTAAAGAACGTTAATGAAAATAGTATTTTGGATGATGTTCTTACAAGTCACTTCATTTAGTCTGTTATTTACTTACATCCATATATGTTAAACTATACTTACTAAAATGGCCTTGACAAAAAAGTCAAGCAGATAATTTTGACTGACACCATCTCTGTATTTTGCTCACACAAACACATAGAGAGAGATGGTTGAACAGCAGATTTCTTTTGCATGAAGGCCTAACACCTTTGCATATGACTCAACTTACTACCCTAATGTAGTGCTCATTAATCTGTGGAGCTTTCTTGGAAGATAAGAAGTTTTAAAATGAAAATAGTAAATTCTCTTACTTCCCAGCATCTGCCCAGTAATTCATATTTTCTAGACAGATTTGCAGAATTCTTCCCCCAAGTTACCTTTGTGACGCTTGCTTGAGCAGAATAAAATGAGGAAAGGTTTTAAGTTTAAAACATTCCTTCAAGAAAAATAACTTAAAAAACTTAATCATCTTATACATAATAAAATAATAATTTAATACAAAGAATTCCTAGCAATGCTAATCAACTTCCTGAAAATCAGCAGGCTAAAACAATCATTTGCCCTACATTATCATTCTGGCCTTTTTGCAACTGAGTCCCTGAAAGTAAATGATGTCACTTCCCCTTCACTAAAAAGATCTTTTTGACCATTTCCATGAGACATACATTAAGTTGTTTTGGAAGTCGCTGCTAATAATCTTGCCCTTTAGACCTTGGCTTGCAGAGATAATGAGTCAGAATTTGCTGAACATTTCATCTCTTCTTCAAGTTCCAGCATGGGCAGGGTATTGAATGACCCAGTCTGGTAAAACATAACTGCTCTCTCTTTATTCTCATTACACTTGGGAAGCAAAATCTGATTAGCTAACTGACTGGAGAACTGTGTATGGTTAACTGAAATATGACCCGTCAATTGAGAAGCTTTAACATTGCGGGACAGACCAGGAGAGGCAGGAAACTTCCAGTTGTTTTTCAGTTGGAAGCTCATTTAACTCTCAATAAGCTGTTTCTAGAAACTAAATCTAAATTCATTGTATCCCCTTCCTGAAAGGTTTCTCAAAATGTTCCTCTAACTCTAAAATGCAGGTAGAATTGAGAGGGAATGAATCCTTAAACTATTTATTATTTTCAGTTACAAATTTAGTTTACTGAAATGTTAATGGCTAAAATACAAATGTCTTATTTTAAGTACTGGCAAATGTTATAAAATCTAATATCTCCTATCCAGATGCTAATTTTGTTATGATTAGTATGTATGGTAATTCCAACATTTCAATTCAATCAATGCCAATCAAAACATGACTTTGGGACAACACTGCATTAAGGACCATAACAGAAAAATAAGTACATATGTATTTTTATATAATAGTAATTATAGAGCTCTTCTAGCTCTAATCCTCCTCAGAGATTTGCTTTATGATACTATTTATTTATTTATTTGAGTGTTAGAATTTTCACAAGTATGCCTGAATTTCACACATCTTACATTTCAATGCAAGCATTCAAAATCCTTCCAAAGGTTTCTTGATGGTCCCATCTTACAAAGAGGGGCCTGCAGCACAAAATACATAGCTTACTTTTGTCCAGGAAAGACTCAGAGTAAGACTATCATACATCTGTCTCCAGCCCTCTCACAGAATGCTAAGACATATAGCTTGCAGTAGCCATGCCATTTTACATGATTCCACAATCTCAAGTCATACCATAAAAAGATTGGCCTGAGGTTATCCTGAGGCATCTCTGGTTGTGCCTGGTTGTGTAAGCGCAGAGCGTCTGGTCAGTCCATCTGACTGATATCTTCTCTCCTTGGCTGCCTTCCATAAAGGTGGCTCAGTGAAAGGGGGCATCGCTTCTTGCTCTGAGGATAGGCACTCATCTCTCTTCTCCAGGTCAGAGGGCTCATGGGGAACATTAACTCATATGTGTCACGGGAGTATCTCCTTTTCTGGAAAAATCTCATAAACTGCCTCACTGCAATAGTCATTCTTCCAAACTCTCCTGGAAATGCCTGCTGTCTAAAGGTCTTCCCTTATGTGTTTAAATCAAAACAAGAGGAGAGCTGTACTACTTTTCAGAAAAGTCCATCTGTCTCTACTCTGACATTCACAAACAAAAGAGCATAGGTATTCTTGCTTCTGTTGCTTGAGATCACCAGCGACAAAGTTTGTCCATGATTTCTATATGTATATAAAGAAATATTATAAAGTAATTACCATATTTTATTATATCTATTTAATGGAATCATATCAGGGCCTGGGCAGGTGAATATTCTTAGGCTCTGCACACAATTCTCTCCATATGAAGATACTCTCTTCCCACTTCTAATAATTCTTCAGCCCTTGCTTAAATGTACTTTTCTCCAGATTTCTAAGATACATGAAAGTGTATTAAATGTTCTTGCTTTGTGCATCATTACCCTAACCCTCATCTTCCTTTCATTGTACTTATTCTTCTCTGTAAAACCCACAAGGACAGGGATTTTAATTAATTTGTTCATGACTGTAACCACATATTGGGTACTCACCAAATACATTTTGAGTAAATAATAAATAGATCAGTGACTCTTATGATAATAGCACTACATTATTCATATATATTAAAATTGTATCAATTTAAAAGATGATAGAAAATATATGAAAATCAAATGTTATAAAGGGGCATAATATATGCAACTTATTCTCAAATGTTTCCAAAAATACTAATAATATGCACATAGAATCAAAAAGCAAACTTAACAGAATTTTATTGATTGGTGAACCTGTGTAATTCTTTTTGCAATATTTTGCTTTTTATGTAATTTTGGCATTGAGTTGAAATAAGCAATTAAGTTTTTAAAAACTTAAAACATATTTTTAAAACTCCTACATTAGAGTTCCTTTATATCAGCAGCATATTATTTGGGAATACTATTAAGTGCATTTGTGTGTATACCTATAAAAATTTAAACCTCTTCAAAAATGACTTTGAATTATGAGAACATTCCATTCTATATACATGCTAGATAAGAAAAAGACAATGCTATTTGTCTTAAATGAGTTTAGAAAATGCCACCCTAAATACACTGCATTGGTATATTATTTTTAGCTTGAAGACAGGAAAACAGCAAATTCAGGTACAGGCTTTCTATGAACTCCTGGTATCTGTCTAAAGACAGATTCTCCAAAACAAATTCAAATGTCAGCAGTGTGGTTCTGGGGAGTTTCATCAACAAGGAAAGGTTGACTCCTATCACAAGACAGGAGACTATAAGTCCACACCACACTCAGACAAACTTTGTCACAAACTATCATAGCTCCCATTTTTCTGCTAAGGGCTCACTCATCTTCCCTAAAAGATCATTCACATTCCCCTTAGTTCCCTAATTCCTTCTTCCTTTTCCCCTATTCAGATGATAGACAAGACCCCAAATCTCTTTTGCAGATTTCACTTTTGTTTTCCTATGATGTCCCCTGTACATCTTTTCTTCTGTTACTTGGCCTGTTGTCAGTTTATTTCATAGACCCATAGAACCTAGCAGTGAGGAAGAAAAATTTTTCCTCCCCTACAGTTTCATTACATAAATACAATGAAAAAGTAATCAAGATATAAAATTAAAAGTGTTACAAAATAGTAAGAAAAGATGTGATTTTCATGTATATATTATGTGACTTGTAACAAAGTAATCATTGGAAATCTGACAGTTATGTAATCATTAACAAAATACTTAATTTCTCCATTAATGAAACATATTTATTAAATACTAGCACATAATAAATCCTAGAAATGTTACTTTTTAATTTATACTTCTTAATTATAATCCATTAGTTCTTAGGATAAGTAATACCCACTCAGTGCTGAGAATTACTACATAAAATATGTATTTTTTTACTTACCACAGTCTAATTGGAAATAAATAAAAGTTCAAGTGCAAACCAGAAAAAAATACAGGATTTTCATTAGTCAGTCAAGAAATACAGATATATAAACACATAAAGTAAAAACCACTACAGATTGATTGTAGGTTGTTTGAGAGTCAAGTGGATTAAAACACTTTAAGTGGATATATTTTTTTTAAAAAGTCTAGATATAAAGCTAGAGATCTGAGACTCTTTCCAGAATAAAAGGAATACTGTGTACTTTTTTATCTGTGCATTCTATTAACATTAAATTTAATTATGGCCCCTTTTCAGTGTAAAATAAAGATTTTTTTTAAAAGATGAACTCAATGTTTGAATTTAGGAAACATTTTTTTTTCATTTTTCAGCATTACAAGATCAAATATGCAGTTAAATAAAATAATTCTTTTGAGTAATAATAACTTTGATTAATAAAAGTTTAAAAAGTTGGTATACCTTGGTGGTTAAAACTAATTTAATGACATTTTATCCAGCTATCCTCTAGCTGCCCGTCAATATTTGGTGTTATGGGCTGAAATTGGGTTTCCGATAAATTCTAAAGTCCTTATGATTATATTTTGAGGTAGGGGAGAACTTTAAGGAGATTAAGTTAAAATGAATTTATATAGGTAGGTCCTAATCCAACAGGACTCATGTCCTTACAAGAAGAAAAGATTAGTACACAGACAACACAGCCTGGAAGATAATCATATAAGGACATACAAAGAAGGTGGCCATCTGCAAGACAAGGAGAGAGGCCTCAGAAGAAACTGAACCTTCTCATCCCTTGATCTCAGACTTCTAGTTTCCAGAACTGAGAGAAAATAAATTTTTGTTGTGTGGATCACCAACTCTGTAGTATTTTGTTATGGCAGCCTTAGTAAACTATTATATATAGTCACCTAGAATCCTAACTGATAAGCATTTACATTAACAAGTGTCCCCCACATCTTTAATACCTCAGAACATGACAACAAGAAGCATTTTACCTTTCAAGCTGTATGCCCTTGGAAAAATTATATGACCTAAGTCTCATTCTATCTATTCAATGGGAATAATGATTAAACCCTACCCCTAGAAATGTGAAAAATAAATGAGATGAAACATGTAAATTTTTAGCCTATAGTGTATTGAATAGTAATTGTAGAATACATGTGGTCATTTTTCTTAATTATTAATTATACAAGTTATTTCACAGGACTAGAATAAATTATCCCCTAATCAGATTTAATTACTAAGTGTGAATTCAGAAATAAATTAAAATGGGTTCAATGTCTTTTTATGG
This sequence comes from Acinonyx jubatus, assembly GCF_027475565.1. Taxonomy (NCBI): domain Eukaryota; kingdom Metazoa; phylum Chordata; class Mammalia; order Carnivora; family Felidae; genus Acinonyx; species Acinonyx jubatus. The sequence goes on along the minus strand of NC_069382.1, from coordinate 122,016,232 downwards.
TATTTATTTTTGTTTTCTCTAGTATTTTTTGATGTATTTTCTTTTTTTTCTCATTTTTGTCTATGTGAAGTTGAAAAAACCAGTATTAAGAATGCTGTCAAGAATATTGGACTAAATTCTCCATAATAGATAAAATAACTGAGTACTGGATAATATTAATGGATGAGTAAAGAGCATATGTCAGATTTTCTCTCTCTCTCTCCCTCTCAACTCAATGTTTTTTTTCTTTCTCTCTTTCTTTCTTTCTCTCTCTCTTTTTCTCTCTTTCTCTTTCTAATTTTAGAACCTCACATACACAGATTTAAGTTAATGGCATAATATCAGCATCATTACATCCAAATCGTCCTCTAATTTACTTTAATCATATTTTATTTTTTCTTTATCCTCTTTTTCTCCAGTCCGATTCCTCTCGCCTTCCATTCATTCCTATTTTTAGTATATTGAATGCATGACTCTACAGTCCTTTCCATTGCCAATTTTCTTATTTAGATGTAAATGTATCCTTGAAACTATATAGAGTGCTCTTTGAAATGTATGTATGTGAAAGAGAGAGACATGCGCTGTCTTCCATTATATGCATATACCACATTTAATTTATCATTTTTCATAGCAAAGGACACCTACGTTGCTTACAGTTCTTGGCTACAACAATCAGAAATGTTCTGAACTTTCTTACTTATATGTTATCTTTGCACCCTTGGAAAGTTTATTTATATCCCATACGTGGAAGAAGCTTCCACCTAACTTTCCTTCCTTTCCTTTCCTTTCTCCTTCATTTAGGATCACATTCCAGTTGTGGTCTGATGGTTCTGCTAGCATCCCCTGACTCAATCCATCTTCTCTCACAGGGCTTCCCATTGATACATTTGTAGGTGATTAATACTATCTTGGTGTTTTCTCTCCAGAAAATATGGATTACACAAACTCTGATAAGTACTTCTTTTTCTGTTTTCTTTTTGGATTAGTTTGTTTTAATTTCAAGCATTATTATCTAACTTGTTTTTTAAGTCCTTTCCATTTTTCTCATGAAATTCTTACTCTTTTAATTCATGTTTTACTCTTTTCCTCTGTATCTGTTAATATAGATAAATAACTATAATGATTTCAAATCCTCAGTTGCATGGTTCCAATTTATGGACCACTGATCTCTGGTCTAGTTTTATTGATTGATTCATTGCTTAATAATTATTTTTTCTTAGTTTTTGTCTAAGCTCTAGTTTTTTATTAAATGACAAAATATGTACATAGAAGAATATTAGAACTTAGATAAATATAATTTATGTCTAGCAAAAGATATATCTCTCCTTCTGTCTGGCTATTAGCATAGGAGTTATCTCAGTGCACCACAGACTTCGGATGACTCCATATGGGGAGGATCTGTGTTCATTGTGCAATTTAATGTGTGGTCTATAATGCTGGGGGTTTTCTCAGTGTCCCTGCTCCACTCTCAGCTTTCGGGAGTATAATAAAACTACACCACATGCCTGATCACTCTCCTCTTCCAGAAGTTAATGGCCACTGCTTTTTAGTGGGCCCAGAGCCCTCAGTGGGATAGGAGTTTTCTTGGTTACCCCATTCTAGTCAGTTTCAATCAGACCCTGTTTACCTGAGATTCTAACTCTCTGCCCTTTTAGAAGTAAAAAAAGTAATATTTTACTTATATTTATAAAAGTACATTCTTCCTTGTACTGGTAAAGAGTCCTGAATATGAGCATGTAACCTGTCCCTACCCCAGAAGCAAACAATTTTTGCTTTGAATCAACGAATTATTCTCAACATTATCAGGTTTCTTGCCCTATCTCTTGTATCAATGTGAGAAGGATGGGAAAAGGAGGATCTTCTATGGAGCTTTGGGTAAGAAACATGGGGGAGTTCATAGCTTTTTCATTAGTTCCAGAGGGGTTTTCCTTTTTTCCTTCCCTCAATGTTGTTTTGGGACCACAGAGTAAAAATTTTTCTTCTTTTCCCCCCAAGGAGAAGAGGACTTTTGCTTGGCATGAGAGAAGATTCCAGTACATGAGTATAATTTAGTCCTGTCCTCTAGCATCTGTCAATTATCACCTGCATGCCTGCATGCACAGTTTACTTTGTATCTGTGTTCATGTCTACCACTTCTTCTTCCCACCATCTGCCAATAGTGTAACATCCAATATGTTCTGTATCTCCTCAAAGTGCTTGTTATCCTTTGAATTAAGTTAACATGGCTGCCTTACAATCTCAGCCTTACAAAATGTCCAAACAGTTCAAAATGTTATAATTGTGTAATTTATATGGCTTTTGGTTTTGGTGTGGGAGCAACATCCTTCTCTTGTGGCTTTCTAAGTAGAAGCAGGACTCAAACATTTTTGATATCGCAAACTCTATAAAAGACTGTGCCTCTCAATTTAACTAAGATCATAAAAGCTTATAACAAAAATGAATCTTGGGGGCACCTGGGTGGCTCAGTAAGTTGAGTGACCGACTCTTGATATTGCCTCAGGTTATGATCTCACAGTCATAGTATGAGCCCCACTTGGGGCTCAAAGCTGAGCATGGAACCTGCTTGGGATTCTTTCCCTTCTTCTCTCTCTCCCTCTTCTTGGTCTCTCTCTCTCTCTCTCTCTCTCTCTCTCTCTCTCTCTTTGTCTCAAAATAAATAAGCTTTGAAAAAATGAATCGATTATTTATGCTTTTAAAAATATTTCATTTTAATATTTTACTTCTATTTGTAAAGCCAATTCTCAATATTTCTATTTCTCAATCTAAATTGGCACGTAGATTTATTTTAACATAGTTAACACTTTTTGTAATATGAAGTGGGTTAAAGTTTCAAAATATAGGGGCACCTGGCTGGCTCTGTTGGTTGAGTGTTCGACTCGATTTCCACTCAGGTCATGATCCCAGGGTCATGGGATCGAGCCCCATGTCAGACTCCATGCTGGGCATGGAGCCTGCTTGAGATTCTTCATCTCTGCCTCTACCACTCTCCCCTGCTCGCTCGTTCTCTCTCAAAAAAATTAAAATATAGGGGCACCTGGGTGGCTCAGTTGGGTAAGCATCTGACTTCAGCTCAGGTCATGATCTCATCCAGAGTTTGAGCCCTGCGCTGGGCTCTGCCATCCAAGCCTGGACCATGCTTCAGATTCTGTGTCTCTCTCACTCTCTCTGTCCCTCCTCCACCATGCTGTCTGTCTGTCTGTCTCTCTCAAAAATAAATATTAAAAAAATTAAAATATATATCATAACACCTCCCTTTGCTTTATAAGTGAAAGAGAAGAGGCACAAAAAGATTGAATTAATTTATCTAGGTACAAGTCAGTGGATGGGTACAACCCAATTTGTAGGTCAACTATGTCTAATACTAGTATTTGTGCATACCTTGAAAAATTTGTCAAATTTGGGTCAGGCTGAGTCAAAGTCTGTTTGCAAGAGTAACTTAGAAGCCTCTCAAGAGTGTACTCACACCCAGAGAAGAGAGTGAAACAAACACGTTTGATCTAGTAATAAAAGTTTAGTCATCAAAGATAGGGGACAAGGAGAGTTTAGCATCATGTTTGTAACTCAAATTTATCTTCAGATGCACTTCTTAATGGGAGATGGGTGATTCCTTCAAAATCTTAAGGCACCAGTCCAAGCTAGTAGAGCTAGTGTATTTTAAAACCCAAACATCGACAACGCCAATATTTTTCAGTTTCTCCTGATATAAACAAAGGTAGTAGCAATTTCTTTTACAGCTCTATATTGCTATATATAAAACTTTGTATCATATATAACTCTGATACAATCTTTTTACCTTCCATCCAGTAGATTGTCAAAAAATTGTATTAAATAATTAATGGATTAAATAAACTATATCTCCCAGTCATCTGCCTCTGATGAATACAGACCACATTGCTCTAAGACAACTCTCTCTTCATTTAGTTTTTGGATAACATATCCCTTAAGCATAGTGCACTATGATTCGACAACATATTTCAAACATAGCAGTATACGCACACATATATACACTCATGAATTCTTGTTCTTTATGTGCTTATGCCTGCTCTTGTTTCTCTTCCCTCACAATTAACTTGGAATCCAAGCACAAATTATTCATGATGATTAATTTCTGTTCATTCTTATTTCACCCATTCCTATGATTCTTAACAAAGGATTGGAGAAATGGAATGTGTTTGTGGTGAATGAAAGTGACCACGGCTACAAATAAAATCCAAAAGAAACCTATTTCACAAACGCTTTTGTAAGATATTGCAGTATAAGCACTGAAGCTTTTGGTACCACTGAGGATAAAAACAACACTCAAGCAGAGAGAGGAAAACTGCCAACTTCTGTGAGGTTCACAAGTTGACTTTATCAAACTAAGGCCTTTAGAAAGCACAAACAACACTGGATGTTGAAAGTAGCAATGGTGATACCCAGGGGGAGGAAATGACAGTGATGCCTGACAACAAATAGCATAGTAGGAGGGACAGAAGCCACTAGAATGGTCTCAAATATGGGCACTTAAGGAAGGAGCAGCTATTACTGCAGGTTGCCAATGCATTGAAGATAGATAAAGCTGAATGATAGATAATTTCTGTTCACATCTAAACCATACCTTGGGAATGCCTAGAATTAACTGGGCTGGGGAGACTTTTGAATGTATTGACACTCTTACAACAGATATGAAGAAATTACCAAGAAATATAAATTCACACATGGTTAAAATAAGAGATATAATCAGGCATTAACTAAGATATATATATATATATATATATATATATATATATATATATACATATATATATTTTGTTCTCACTATAACTTAATCTTGTTAGTAGTTGTAAGAGTAAGTGGTGTAAAATTTTCACTACCTTTATATTTTTCAGTAGCATTATTCTTTTTAACCTTTCTTTTTTCTCATCATAGCACTTACCCTTATGATAAAAATAATATTACTATTTTTGTAGAAGTAAAAAAATATTAGAGCTGGAAGGGATTTTGAATATCATCTCATGACATCACCTCATATTATAAAAAGATAATTTGAGCTAAGTATGCAATCCAACTCACCCATCTGGTCGTTGAGCAAAAATTAATAATAGAGATTCATACTGTCAAAGTGCTGTGACACTGCACTGTAACCTTTGAAATACTGTACCTTTTTAGAACAGCTATTTTTAACATGAGGAATCAGTTTCAGAATCTAAATTTTATATAAAAGATGGGGCACCTGGGTGGCTCAGTCAGTTTATCATCTTACTTCAGCTCAGGTCATGATCTCACCGCTCGTCAGTTTGAGCCCCGCGTCAGGCTCTGTGCTGACAGCTCAGAGCCTGGAGCCTGCTTCCAATTTTGTCACTCCCTCTGTCTCTGCCCCTCTCCCACTCATGTTCTGTCTCTTGCTCTCAAAAATAAATAAACGTTACAAAATTAATTTTATATAAAAGGGAATCATAAAAATTAAAGTTTTGAAAAATAACAAGATACCCCCAAAAAAAGACAAAAAAGAAAATCTAAATCCACATCCCTATAGACAGTATTTAAAAAGGGAATGTTTGAGAGTCAATTCCATGACTCCTAAACTCCATTATGCATTTTGAAATATGAAACAATTGTGATGGTGTGCAGAAAAAAAAAAGTGGAACTTGTGAGGGTATTTATTTGGAGATTTGTTACCATGCTGTACATTTCCTGAGGGAAGAGAGTTGTCAGTATTTCCTTTACCTTAAACTTAGTGTCGGGGCTTTGAGAGCCACTCAGAGACTTTGAATGCATTCCTTGCAGATAAGAGGCCAAGAAAAGTGAGAACAGATCCAAGCATGAGAAAAGGAAACGGGGGGAAAAAAGCCACAGTGTGTCCTAAAGCAATAGGCAAGAGGTGATTGTGTTAAGACCAGCCTGAACTCCATAATTCTCTTGGGTCAAATGATGTATGTGTTTCCTAGGCACGATTGTTGCCCCATGCAAAAGAGCAAGTGAATCTAGGACTACTTAAAATTCTTTACAAATGGAGCATCAAAGAATCTGAAGGGAATCCAGCATCCTAAAGTGGGGTGAAGATGAACAAGTGAGCCAGCCGCTGAGGTTGATCTCGTGAGTCTGAGGAATAGAAAACATGGCCAAGAGGTAAAAAGTTCTTGCCAATGGGATTGCCCCAAGAATACTCCAGAAGAAATAAGAAAGTAAGCAGTAAAGTCAAAGTTAACCATATTCCAGCTCTAGAGTTTATGAAGACACCCACTCAAGTCAGAAACACCTGATTCCTCTCCACTCACCACTTCTGTCATCCAATTAGAACAGAAACAGAGATTACAGAGTGAAGGAGGAGAAAGAAAGCAATAATAAAATGAAATAACCCAGTGAATAAACGGAAAAATATTTAAACAGACAATTCACACACACACACACACACACACACACACACACACACACACACACACTCAGACACACACACACACGCACGCACGCACGCACATGCACACAAACACACACACAGTCATGAAAAGTTTTTTCTTAAATGGATTGTGCTTTTGGTGTCATTTTCAAAAAATTTTGAACTAGCCCAAGGCAACAAATTTTATTTTTATAGTTTTTTTTCTTCTGGAAGTTTTATGATAGTTTTAAAGTACCTTTAGGCCTATAAATCAATTTGAGCTAACTTTTGTATATGGTAAAAAGTATGGCTCAAGGGGATGTTTGTTTGTTTACTCATATGGGTATCCAATTGTTCCAGCAACATTTTTGGAAAAGTCTGTATTTTCTGTACTGAATTACATTGTAACATGGGGTAAAATCAGTTGATTATGTATTTGTGCCTCAATTTCTTGACTTTCTATTATGTTTAATTGATATATTTATCTATTTGATGCCAATATTGTTATGTCTTATTTAATGTCACTTTAATGCCTTGAAGTCAGGTAGTACAAGTTCTACAACTTTGTTGTTTATTTCCAAAGTTGTTTAGCCTATTCTATGTCCTTCGTATTTCCATATGTTTACTGGAATTATCTGGGATAAACTTCTTTAACAAAAAACCCTTCTGGAATTGTGACTGGTATTATGTTGACTCCATGGATCCACCTGGGGAAAACTGACATTTAAAACTTTTTAGGGGCGCCTGAGTGGCTCAGTCGGTTGAACGTCCAAGTTCAGCTCAGGTGATGATCTCCCGGTCGGTGAGTTCAAGCCTTGCGTCAGGCTCTGTGCTGACAGCTCGGAGCATGGAGCCTGCTTCAGATTCTGTGTCTCCCTCTCTCTCTGCACCTCCCCCGCTCGCACTCTGTCTCTCTCTCTCTCTCTCTCAAAAATAAACATTTAAAAAAATTAAAACTTTTTAGTCTTCTGATCCAAGAAAATGATTGATCTTTTTGTTTATTTACTTTTTAAGCTCTCTTAGCAATGCTATCAGTTTTAAGAATTTAGAACACATATTATTTGTTCATCCAAAAAATAATATGTATTATTATGTTATTATATATGGTATTTATTATTTTCAATTTCTTTATTGCTGGTATATAGAAATAAACTTAAATTTTATATTGATCTGTGTCCTACAATCTTGCTAAACTCACTTATTGGTTCTAGCTGCTTTTTTGTATATTCTACTATATTTTCTATGTAGACATTTATGTTGTCTGCAAATAAACACCGTCTAACTTGTTCATTTCTAGTCTAGATTCCTTTATTTTATTTTCTTAACTTACTTCACTAGCTAGAATTTCCAAGGGTGAGGAAAGGGTGGAGAAAAAAACAAAAGTTTAATTGAAGTGGTGAAAATGGCATTCTTGCCTCATTTTTTGATCATAAGAGGAATGCATTCAATATCTCACCATTAAGTAAGTTAGCTATAGCTCTTTTGCAGTTGACCTTGATCAGGTAATGAAAGTTCCTTTCTATTTCTGATTTGCTAAGAGTTTTTATCAGACATGTCCATCATATTGTGTCTAGTGATTTTTCTGTATCTGCTGAAATGATCACATGACCTTTTTTTCTGCTTTTAATCTGTTAATAAGATAAATTACAATGAATGATTTTGAAACATTAAACCAAACTTGCACTGACTGAATAAACCCTACATGATCATGTTATCCTTTTTTTAATGGTTATTTATTTATTTTTGAGAGAGAGAGAGAGTGTGTGTGTGCACAATTGGGGGAAGGGTAGAGAAAAGGGGGAGAGAGAGAATCCCAAGATGGCTCCACACAGTTGGTGCAGAGCCCGACATGGGGCTTGATTTCCTGAACTGTAAGATCATGACCTGGGCTGACAACTGAGTCAGATGCTCAACCAACTGAGCTTCCCAGAAGCCCCTACCCTTTTTACATATTGTCAGATTTGATATATTAAGAATTTGTTAAGAATTTCTGGGCTCATGTTCATTAGAAATTACCATCCACACTTTTTATGTTTTTATCTGAATTTTGTCTTCAGAGTAATGTAGGGCTTAAATACTGATTTGAAGGGACACATGAACCCCAATATTTATAGCAGCATTATAAACAATGGTCAAATTATGGAAAGAGTCCAAATGTCCATCAACTGATGAATAGGTAAAGAAGTTTTGGTATATACACACACACACAATGGAATATTATTCAGCCATATAAAGAATGAAATCCTGCCATTTACAATGATGTAAATGGAGTAAGAGTGCATTAGGCTAAGTGAAATAAGTTGGTCACACAAATGCCATATGATTTCACTCATAGATAGAATTTAAGAAACAAATAGATGAACATAAAGGGGAAAAAAGAGAGGCAAACCATTAAACAGACTCTTAACTACAGAGAACAAACTGGAGGCTGTTGGAGGGGAGGGGGCAGGGGGGCAGGGGGATGGGTTAAATGGGTGATGGGGATTAAGGAGGGCACTTGTGATGAGCACTGGGTGTTGTGTGTAACTGATGAATCACTAAATTCTACTCCTGAAACTAATATTACACTATATGTTCACTAACTGGAATTTAAATAAAAAATCGAAACAAACTATATATAGAGTATCATGAAATACAATTTATCCTTTTCAATTTTGAGAGAAATGTTACCTATTTTTCTTACTTAAATATTTGTTAGAATTGCTCAGTAAAACCATTTTGGTCTGGAGATTTTTTGGGAAAGTATTTTTAAACAAATAATTAAATTCATTGCAAAGATATGGGGATATTTACATAATGCATTTTTTCTCTAATAAACTTTGAAAGTTTGTATTCCTTAAGGATTTAATCATTCCTCTAAATTGTTGTTATAAAGTTGTTAATAATATTCTTATATTACTCTTATCTAGAAAATCTGTAGTGATGTCATCATTCGTATTCCTAATATGAAAATTTGCATCTTCTCTCTCTTTCAGTTTTCCTTTCTCTTTTTCCTTAATATTTTTTACTCATTTATAAATTACCTTAATCTTCACAAAGAATCAACTTTTAGTTTCATTATTTATTTCCTTTCCTATTTTTGGTTTATTCTTCATTGATTTCCATTCTAATCTTTATTACTTCCTTTTCCTACCTACTTTCAGTTTAATGTTCTTTCACAAAAAACCTAAGGTAGAAAATGAAGTTATTAATTTGTAATTTTCTTCTGTTGTAATACAGGCATTTAATGCTATACATTTCCCTACAAATTTATTTGCATCTCACAAAATTTGAAATATGTTGTAATGATACTTTCATTTGGCACAAAATACTTTCTAATTTGCTCTTTCTCCTTCTTTAAACCATTAGTTGATGAGAAGTGTGTTCTTTGGTTCCAAAGCATTAGAGAGTTTCTCAATATCATTTGTATTGATTAGTAATTTTTTAAAGTTTATTTCTTTATTTTGAGAGAGAGAGAGAGAGAGAGAGAGAGAGAGAGAGAGGGAAAAATCCCAAGCAAACTCCAGGCTGCCAGTGTAGGACCCAATGCAGGGCTTGACCTCAAAAACTGTGAGATCATGACCAGAGCTGAAATCAAGGGTCAGAAGTTAAACCTAATGAGTCACCCAGGTGCCCTAAGTAGTAATTTGATTCCACTGTGATCACAGAAGATATTTTGTATGACTCAAGTCATTTTAAATTTAGTGCCACTTGGGTTTTTAATTTTTTTCATGTTTATTTATTTTTGAGAGAGAAACAGAGTGTAAATCGGGAAGGGGCAGAGAGAGAGGGAGACACAGAATCCAAAGTAGGATCCAGGCTCTGAGCTGTCAGCACAGATCTTGATGGAGGGCTCAAACCCACGAACCTAAGATCATGACCTGAGCTGAAGTCCTATGCTTAACTGACTGAGCCACACAGTGCAACTTGTTTTATAGCCAACAGCATCATGTATCTTGGCAAATTTTTAAAAATAAAATTTTCTTAGGGGCGCCTGGGTGGCGCAGTCGGTTAAGCATCCGACTTCAGCCAGGTCACTATCTCGCGGTCTGTAAGTTCGAGCCCCGTGTCAGGCTCTGGGCTGATGGCTCAGAGCCTGGAGCCTGTTTCCGATTCTGTGTCTCCCTCTCTCTCTGCCCCTCCCCCGTTCATGCTCTGTCTCTCTCTGTCCCAAAAATAAATAAACGTTGAAAAAAAATTAAAAAAAAATAAAATTTTCTTAAATTATAGTGTTACTTTATTAAAAGATAAATTTTATGAAGTATATGTTCTGCTGTTTTCATTGGTGTATTCTATATATACCAATTGTGTTAATTTTGTTGATGGTGTTGTTCAAATCTATATGCTTATTGGTTTTGTCAGTTTTTTCTATCAATTATTAAGAGAGGTGTGATAAAGTATTCAACTGTAGGTATGGATTTATCCATTTCTCAAAGTTATATTATCTATTATTTCATTTTTTTTGAAAATGTTATTAGGTACATAAACTTTTGGAATCGTTAGTCCTCTTGCTTAACTCTTTCATCATTATGTGCTAACTCTTGTTAACCCTTTTGCTCTAAAATCAACTTTGATATTGATATAGCCATTTCCATCTTTTAAAATTAGTATTAGTATGAAGTATTATTTTACAACCTTTTAATTAAAATATTTATGTTTTATATTAAAATAATATTTTTAAATAGGTAGCATATTGTCAGATGTTCATTTGTTTTCTAATCTAAAAACCTCTTTTGTTTTTCTAATTTACTGTCAGTATATCTATAGATTCCATGGCCTTTAAGTCTATCATTTTGTTAATTGTTTTTATTTTGTTCTACTTTTTTTTCACTTTTTATATATATCTCCTTTTAGATTGTTCTTATTTAGAATACCATTCTAATTTTTTTGTTGAGTTACTAGATATAATTCCATGTTTCATTATTTTAGTGATAGCTTAAGAATTTATAGTATACATGTACAACTTATCACACTCAACCTTTAAATATACTGAAGTAACTACAAGTTGTACTCTTTCCCACATACTATAAAAATATACAATAGTATAGTTTAATTTCTCTCCTAATCATTGTGATATTGATGCCATACTGTTCTACACAAACACACATAATACGTATGTATATATGTAAAATTAAAAACCACATATAAGTGTATTGTTATTACTTTTTTTTTTAAATAGCCAAATATCTTTTAAGGATATTTAAATAATATAAAATATTTATATATATATTCATATAGTTAACAATTCCAATGACCTTCTTTTGAGTATAAATTTTCATCTGGTAATATTTTTCTTCTACTTGAATAACTTATTTTAAAATTTATAATCCACAAGTGGTGAATTTTTTAAGATTTTGGGTATGCAAAATTTTAATCTTTTTTTGAAAACTATGTTTTCTTGGTAAAAATGTCTATTGAGTTTTTCATTCCTGATGAGGTTTTGGACTGGTTGGGGGGCTCAGGGCTGACAGCCAATAATTCTTGAAGACTTCTTTGGTGCTAAAAGGTAATTTTATCAAAGCATGGGGACAAGACCTGAGGGCAGAAAGACATGCACTGGGGTTGTGAAGAGTGACTGGGTATATACTATGGAGTTGGGGGTGGTAAAGGCAAGGGGAAGTTTTCAAAGAGATTTGCATATGCTAAAGAAGATTCACAGGTCTAGGTATTGTCAAGATAAGGTTGTTTTTCCCTCTAGCAAAGCATTAACACTAAGACAGTAGGGAGTTTCTGGAGAAATGTTCTATTCTGCCAGCTTCAAGTATTTGTCAATGGGCTGCAGGTTATAAGGAAATTTAATTTTACCTGCCATTTCCTGCTTGCCTTTGTTCTCCATATCACTATGGAAGGATGATGTTGGGCCTCCAGGAAACTGAATCTACAGGTTTCTGGAGAATATGCTATTGATAAGATTGCCTTTTTCTTGCAATTTACTAAGATATTTGTAAACTGATGGAGACTCAGGTCTTGTATACCTGTGATCTCTATCAGTTAACTGTTTGTTTCCTTTCCTTACCTTTGTTCTTGGGCAGCCTGAAGTTCCTGAGGAATATCACATATATCCCACCTTGGGGGAGGGTGTGTGTGTGTGTGTGTGTGTGTGTGTGTATGCTAGCTTGTACTTGGCCCGCAACTTGTCTTGTGCTCCCTCATCAATTCCTTCAGTAATTTAAAATGTTACTGTGTTACCTATGGCTTGAATTGTTTTTGATGAGAAATCTACTAACATTTTGTTTTCCCTCGGTATAGGACAAGCTGCCAACATCCTTATGTTTTTTTCCTCATATTTATTACCTCTTTTTTTCCCTCTCACTGCTTAAAGACATTCACCTTTTCACTGAGTTTAAGCAATTCTATTACAGTGTGAGTTGATGTAGTTTTCTTCATGTTTCTTGTGCTTGGGTTCTGTGAGCTTTTTGTGTCTGTAGATTTACTATTTTCCTCACATTTGTAAAATTTTGGAATTTTTCTACAATTTTTTTTCTGTCTCCCCCTCTTTCCTTCAAGACACTACATGCATGAATATCTGGCTATTTGAAGTACTGATGCTCTATTCATTTTGATAATCTTTTTTCTCCCCTGAGTGTTTAACTTTGGGCTGGTTTCTATTGCTACAAGTTTGCTAATCTTTTCTTCTACACATCTAATTTGCTATTAATCTCATTAAGTGTACTATTCATCTTAGACATTGTAGTTTTTATTTCTAAGTGATCAGTTTGGGATTTCTTTCTTTCATGTCTCCACTTAGTTTATTTATCTAATATTTCATCTAGCTTTTTGGACATTTGGAAGATACTTATGATAGCTGTTTTAATGTTCTTGTTTTTTTTTTCTTTTTTTTTCTCATCTGTGTCAATTCTGGGTGAATTTTAAATGAAATTTTTTTATTTTTATTAAAAGCAGTAGTTCCCCGTTTCTGTCATGCTTCATAACACTTGTTGGTCTCAGTCCTGGGTTTCCACATTAAGAGCTTCTAAAAACCCTTAGTATCTCCAGAGTGAAAGTGGTAAAAGAGTTTTTTTGTATGCTAATTAAATGACTGTGCCTGGGGTCCATAGTTAGCTTCCTGGTAGGGCTGGTTTCCAGAAAAACTAAAATTCAATTAGAGGATTGGAACTTTTAGCTGCCAACCCCTCACCTCTTCCAGGAAGAGGAGAGAGGCTGGAGATTGAGTTAATCACCAATGGCCAACAATTTAATCAACCATGACTAAATAAGGAAATCTCCATAAAACTCCTAAACTACACAGTTTGGAAAGCTTCTAGGTTGGTGAATGCAACCACACCACACGACAGAGAGATGCAACATTGCAGATAGGGTCATAAACTTTTGTACTTGGGACCCTTCTGGACCTCACCTTATATAGTCTTCATCTGGCTGTTCACTTGTATCCTTTATAATATTTTTTATAATAAACCAGTAAACATAAGTAAAATGTTTCCCTGAGTTTCATAAATAATTATAGCAAATTATCAAATTGAAGAGTGGGTTGTGGGAACCTCCAATTTGTAACTGGTTGGTTAGTAGTACAGAAGACAACCTGGGGCTTGCAACTGACATCTGAAGTGGAGGGCAGTTTTGTGGGACTGAGCTCTTAATCTGTAGACTCTGTGCTAACTCCAGGTAGTTACTACAGAATTGAATTGAATTATATGACACCCAGTTGGTGTCTGGACAGTTGGACTATTGGTTGTTGATGCAGAAAAAGCCCACACAATTGATATCAGAAGTGCTGAGAGTGAAACAGTTTGTAGACTTTCATATGATATAGCTAAATTCAATAATGAATAAAAACATCATAGAAAGATGGCTTTGCTAAATTAGGAGTAACAATATATAGTCAACATGCTGAGTAATCCACAGAAATTAAAATGTGTAACAAAACTGTATTTGTTACTTGAGAGAAAATCTTTCTTAATACATTATATTTTAAGTTCAGAGAGATCCAGACACATCCTTGCATGGGCTTACTGAAGGTTGTCATTTCCGCAGAGCCAATATTCCTGTCTATACTCACAGATAATATTAGAGAAGAACATACAAGAGAAAGAGTAAAAACAGTGGAGTATTCATGAAGAAAAGGAAGGGTCACTCCACAGGAATTGCTCATAAAGCTTGAGATGAAACAATTAGTGGTGCACATCAGTATTATTTCCTCTGCTCCACTTGTTTCTAGATAAACATCTGTAGGTAAACTCACCTAATTCTACTTTCTAGAAACCCAACCTGTTTGACAAGGAGTTAACAGCTAATCAGGGACAGGACAGCAACCTCCTCTTGGGCAGTTTAGTAGGTATGAAATGTGTCTCTTTACCCCTTTCTAAGGTATATGCTAATGATATTTTCTGGAAAAAGGAAAGAGAAAATGTGGCAGAACAATCATGTGTGGTGAGGTATGAGGCTTAAATATAATATGAGGTAGAAAATTTAGAATGACTTGACTGAGTCTTAAAGGTAGCAATGAGATTTTTCTAATCAGCAATAACTATTGAAAGGTCACAGTTTCAGACTGAAATACCACGAAAAAGCCTGATTCCACATGGAAAAAGAGAGTTTTTTTTTTAATTTTTTTTAAACATTTTATTTATCTTTGAGACAGGGAGAGACAGAGCATGAACAGGGGAGGGTCAGAGAGAGGGAGACACAGAATCTGAAACAGGCTCCAGGCTCTGAGCTGTCAGCACAGAATCCGACGCGGGGCTTGAACTCACAGACGGTTAGATCATGACCTGTGCCGAAGTTGGATGCTTAACCGACTGAGCCACCCCGGTGCCCCAAGGAAAAGAGAGGTTTATATAGCTCATGGTGGATATACATTATTACATTTTAAAAATAATTTCTTATTTATTTATAAACAAATGAATTGAAAATCTTTAAATGGGTAGTCTGTATGATGTGTGTATGTGCGTATTTGCGTGTGGTTGGTATGATTCCAACTGCTAGAAAAACGTATCATCAAATCAGTCTTGTGTTCTCCTTTATAGAAATACCATATTCCATATCATGATAATTTATACTCCACAGTCAAAATATATATTTTTTTCAACTCAGTAAATATAATAATAGTATTTATTCACTCTACTAACCATTATGTTTTGCCAGATGTTATACACAGAATATTTAAAAAAAATTATTACAACTAGATTGGTGCCCTTTTACAGGTATCTCTTGGAATCAACAGCTATAAACTATTCAACACCATTAAACACAAATTTGAACAGAATTTTGAATCTAAGAATTTAAAGGCTAAGGAAAACAAGGATGAACTACACATCACACTTTTACTATGAAAAAAATTTTGAATTCTTATTAATAGAATTTCCCAGAGTCTTTGTTATTTCTTAAAAGTGTTGTGAGTTACTGTTTTTATAGCAGAAATAAGTTTGGAGATGCAGATAATGAAGAAGCATAAAATCAATTAACAAATAAAAGGTAATAAATGATGGTCGCTATATCAAAATGATATTGCAAGATTTAAGTCTTTCCCTCATTTTGATCAAAATTTTTTTTAAAAATCCAAGAAAAAAGGAAAATAATGTTAAGGCTGAGAAAAAAGAAAATTAAGTGCAAAATGAAAATATATTGAAAAAATAAAATAGTTGAATAACAGATGACATAATCAACAAGAGTCTCAAGAATATGGAAATTATTATATATGTGTGTGTGCGTGTGTGTATGTGTATACAAATTCCACACCTTATATATAAATCTTCCAAATATATTTGATTGTAGGTCTGTTAGTCAGGCAAAAAGTTACCAGCGAATGTGGTATCTTGGACCAAATTATTTCTCTGCTTATAAGATCCAATAAATATATGCACTGGTTAGAATGTCTAAGTTATTATTTAATTAACAATGATAAATGCACAAAAACCAATAAATGCAAGAATTATGTGATTAGTATTGAGAAGAAACAACTTGAAATAAGGCAGATGATGGCATATGGCAGAGTTAGAGAGTGACATATTTTACATCCAGAGGGATCAAAACAGGGAATATGACTACTTCTGAGATGTGGATAAAATGCAAATGTAACCATTGGACTAAATCCTGGGAGTAAGATAAATAATCTAGAAGCTATAGATGTCAATTTGGATGGTAAAGGTCATTAGAGTGATTTGATCATTGAAAAGAGACAGTAAAGGCAGAATCTGAAATCTACATTCAGATTCTGTGACATGTTGTTATTTGACTCAGTTAACTTAAATTACTGATATAACTGAGTAAGTTATATCATGAGGTATGACTCATCCAAGCACATGCCAGTTAGTAAAGAAATTCAGATTTTGTTAACTATAAAATAAGAGTTAATGGGATCTGTAAACAACATTTGATCCCAGGAACACAGGTTTCACTTTTGTTAAGGAAGAATAAAGGCTTAAAATGGCATCCTGCCTCACTGGCTAAACAACAAAATGAGAAGACAAGGACTCTGAATTCTAATTTTAAGTAATGATTCATCTCACATTAGGTGAGGCAATTAGCTTTGGTTTTCTTGATTATGAAATGGAACAAATAATACCTAATTACCTTGTGGGAACAGTATAATGATGAACTCAATATGCATAGTTATAAGTAACCTCAAAACAATAAAGTTCTAGATAACATATATAAGAATATTTTCAAATTCACCAGTAACTTGCAAAATACGTTGCTAGTTTTATGATACATTGTTGAACTTGTAACATCAAATAATGGGTGAATGTGTGAAAGTTGTCTTCACCTTTCTAGATAAAATGAATACAAGGCAAATTTATTCAAAGAATTTTAAAATAAAATTGTAAAATTTAAGATAGAATGGCATTGGCTCAGGGATAGAAGAATTGACCATTGGAACAGAAAAGACTGCAGAAAAAGACCCACACATATACAACAACTAAATTTGTCAAATAATTACTGTAATACAGTGAAGAAAGGATGGTCTTCTTAATAATGGTACCAAAAAATTACATACAATATGTAAAAATTGTGACTGGACCCCATATCTACAAGTATAAACTAAAATCAGGCACAATTGGATTACGGACCCAAATGTGAAATGTAAAGCAGTTATGCTTCTTAAGGAAAAAAGACTAATATTTTCATGACTTTGGAAGTAGTCAGAGATTTCTTTGCACATGACAAAATAAATATTAACCTTAAAGGAGAAGATTGATAATTTGGACCACATTAAAATTAAGAATTTCCATTTGTCAAAATATTCTATTCAGAGAGGAATAAGTAAGCCACAGAGTTGATGAAAATATTTACAAGTTATATTTGATGAAGGATTCACATCCAGAACATATAAAGAACACCTAAAATCAATGAGAAAAAAAAATATAGAAGAATGGACAAAGTAATGAATTCTACAGTTCACACACACACGCACACACACACACACACACACACACACACACACACACCAAAGGTTATCTAAAGGATTGCTAATCAGGTAAAAAGTACTCAGTTTCATTGGTTATCAGGTAAATATAAATTGGAACCACAGTGAAATAACTTTCAACAAGATGGCTAAAACTTGAAACTAGTATTGTGAGCTGAATTATGTTCTCCAAAATTCATATGTTGAAGTCTTAATCCCCAGTACCTCAGAATATGACTATTTGGAGATAGGATCTTTAAAGAGGTAGGTATTTAAGTTAAAATGAGGTGATTAGGGTGAGCCCTAATCCAGTGTGACTGGTGTCTTTATAAGAAGAGGAGATTAGGACATAGACACACATAGACAGAGAGACCATGTGAAGACTCAGGAGAAGATGGCCATGTATAAACCAAGGAGAAGAAACCAAAACTTTAAACACCATGATCTCAGACTTCTAGACTCCAATCCTTTGAGAAAATTAATTCTATTGTATAAGCCATGCAGTCTGTTGTATTTTGCCATGATAGCCCTGGAAAACTAATATAATGACAAAACCAACTTTTGGCAAAGTTGTGCAAAAAACTACACCTTCACACAGTTGATAGGAGTATAAGTTGGCACAACCACTCTAGAACACTTTTGGTATTATCTACTAAAGTATAAAGCATATATTATGATCTAACTCTTTCACTCCTGAAATGTAAATATGTTTACAAAGGACATGTATGATAGTATTCATAACAGAGTGAGTCCCTATAATCCAGTCATTGCACTACTAAGTATTTACCCAGAGAATACAAAAATACTGATTCAAAGGGACACTTGCATCCTAATGTTTATAGTAGCATTATCAACAATAGCTAAATTATGGAAAAAGCTCAAATGTCCATTGACCGATGAATGGATAAAGAAAATGTGATATATATTCAATGGATTATTACTCAGCTATAAAGAGGAATGAAATCTTGCCATTTGCAATGATGTGAATGGAGCTACAGAGTATTATGCTAAGCAAAATAACTTAGAGAAGAACAAATACCAAATGACTACACTCATATGTGGAATTTAATAAACAGATGAATATAGGGGAAAAAGATAGAGGCAAACCATAAAATAGACTCTTAACTATAGAGAACAAACTGAGGGTTGCTGGAAGGGAGGTGGGAAGGGGATGGGTTAAATGGGTGATGAGGATTAAGGAGAACACTTGTTGAGATGAGCATTGGTGTTATATGTAAATAATGAATTACTAAATTCTATACCTGAAACTAATATTACACTGTATGTTAACTAACTGGAATTTCAATAAAAAGATTTAAAAAAAGAAGAGATAGAAGAAAAAAAATAACAGAGTTAATCTTAACAGCTCAACTGAGAAACAACCCAAATATTCACCATCAGTAGAAAGGATAAATAGATTGTGTTGTTTTTTACTATGTATCACTTTTGGAGTAATTAGACAAAACAGATAACCATTACATACAAAAAAAAAAAAAAAAGGAAGCATGGATAAATCTTATAAACATATTGCTGACCAAATTGCCAGATATGAAAAAGTATACACTACATGGTTTCATTTACTATCAAAATCAAATACAGGGGTGATTAATCTATAATGAAAGAAATCAAGACACTGGTAACCTCTATGGAGGAAGAACCTCTATGGAGGTAACCTCTATGGAGGTTACTCTGCATTACCAAAATGTTTCATCTCTTAATTTGGTGATGGTGACATGATTAAATGGATTTTGCAAAAACTAAGTTGGAAATTTATGATTCATAGACATTTCTGTATATATTTTATTCTTCAGTATATAGTTCACTTAAAATTCAGAGTGAAGCATTTCCAAAAATGTTTTAAGCCATTATAAAGGTTTGTTTGTAGCTTAAAAAATAAAGGACAAACACATCACTCTTCACTCAAAACACCCCAAAGTCCTAGCCTCACATTCAGAAACAAAGCTAAAGACCTTCCTTGGCTTATGCCATTGGGCCTCTACTACCTCTTGACTTGACCTTCTACTGCATTCACCTTTGTTCACACTGGCCTCCTGGACATTCCTCCAACAGCCAAGTTTGTGTTCACTTCAGGGCCTTTGCATAATCTCATGATTTACCTCCTTATTTACAACAGGTCTCTGACCAGACAGTACTTTCTAATGAGGTCTTCCCTGACCTCCCTAACACAGTAACATAGTAACACTTCTCCACACATTCTCTCTTCTTTTCCTGCTTCATTCTAAGTAATTATTTATCACCATACATAAGATATTCACTGTATGCCCCTGGCATACTAACAGATAAGCCCTTAGCGGGCATGGATTTTATCTGCTTTTGTTTTTTTTTTTGTTTGTTTGTTTTCTTTCTTTCTTTTTTTTTTTTACTTGACATACTGCCTGATATGTAATAGGCTGTCAGTAAATATTTGCTTGAAGGGAATGAATGAATCAGTTTTTCTCTTATTATAAGATTTCAATAGTACCTTGTCACCTTATAACTCTTAGTAAATGGAGAATTGTCAAATGAGAATAATTTTTAAGTTACCCTAAATTATAAATAAAGATAAGAAGAAGAACCCAAGTTAGCAAGCATTTACTGACATTAATGAAGTGTTTTGAATGAACACTTCAGTTTAACAGATCACAATGATCTCAACAATAGTTTAGTAGAAAACCACCAGATCAGAGGAAGAAAAATGTCATTGTTTCATTTCTTCTCAATGTAGTTCTCTTATTATATAAGTATACATTGCATAATTATATGCCTTTCTCAAAATTTAAATTGTTTAAACAATATAAATTGGGGTCAATTACTCATACTGAAATTAAATGTAATCAAAGGGGCATTATAAAAAGGTGGAATAAAGTGATGTTTAGTGTTGGC
The DNA here is from genome assembly GCF_027475565.1 of Acinonyx jubatus. Lineage (NCBI taxonomy): Eukaryota > Metazoa > Chordata > Mammalia > Carnivora > Felidae > Acinonyx > Acinonyx jubatus. Next base: position 121,995,674 of record NC_069382.1, on the reverse strand, counting down.
CTTGCTTCTATCATGCAAGTGTTTTTTTTTTTGTCCCACATACATGTATATAATATAATATGTATTATAATCTGTATAATTATTCAGTATGATTTAGATACTATTTCTTGTTTATAATCAAGACAAATGTGAAATGTATTATTGGACAGAAGATTACTGTCTCCAATTCTACATATTTTGTCCAAAACAAATCTTGTTCCTTCTGAACCTATATATCTCATTTGTTGCTTTAAAGATATTATGTAGGATGTTTTAGTAACACAGACACAAATTGTATATATGTTTGGAATTAAATTTTCCCTCTTCTAAGAAGTCCTATTAAAATGCTCTAGCCTAACCACTTGCTTCATGAGTTATTGTCCATAGGTATTTCTCACTTGTAGTGGCTGATTTGTTTCTTCATTATGAACAAGCACTCAGACTGTCCTTTTTCCCCTTCATCAGAATTGATCCATGACCTGCTTGAAAGAATTTCCATGGAGCTGCAGATAAACAAAACAGGTCACCTTCCCCTGATTTATTATTTTTATTAGGATTTGAAATCATTACCATGGAAGAGTACCCACCAAGTTATTTTGTTATATCAAGATCAAGATTTAACTCACTAAGACACTCTTATTTGGTTCCCTACTTGCTAAATTTTTGTCATTTTCATCTATTTTTGCTCTTAAATCTCTAGCTCATAGACTTCTTATCTGATTTTTCTCTGTCCTTTGGGCATTTTTATCAACTTCTCTTACTTCTACAAGAAGTTGCTATTTTTTTTACTATTTTTTGTTACTATTTTTTACATTTTGTTATTGTGGTTGGTCTTTCAGAGTATAAATTGGAAATACTCTGTAAATGTTGGATGTGTCTATGTTTTTATGTCAATATTTTGTGAATCACAGTGTATTGAGAAATCAGAAGACTAAGAGTCTGTCATATTAAGCAGCTAGTATTATAAGTTTTGCATATGGCTCCATCCCAGATTGTGATCTTTATATGAACATGATCATCTTTGTCTTGTTCATGATGACATCTCAGTGACTACCTCAGTGCCTATCACATAAACAGTATTCCATAAATGTTTATAAATGGATTCCATTTGCTTGCTTTTATTTGGCACTCATACAGCACATTCATACTTCAGATATTTTAAGCTATCCATTTGTATATTGATTATTTAAATCTCTCACCAAAATAATTCCAATTGAAATGTGACTTTTGAATGGTCTTTTGGTGGGAGTATGGAGCTTTAAATATTAGGATACTACAATTTTATTTCTCATTAAAATCTATATCTTTTCTCCTAAAATATAATTCCTGATAAAATTAGAGAAAAACATCATTTTCTATCCATCATTTCGACCACTTATACAAGAGAAAAAATAATTCTCAAAGAATTAACAATGGCATTGGAGGAAATTAAGGGCAAAAAGATGAGTTAAAACAAAACTGCATGAGAATTATTTGTTTACATTAATGTGTAAAAACATCATTTGCAAATATAAAAGCTGGGGCTCTGAAAAGAGCAACATCTCTCCTCATTAACCTATAATGAAAAGATGCAAGGACAAAACTTTCAGTAATTTATCAACTAGAACTTCTCCTAAGCTCTTTTAGGAAAATTGACCTAGGAGGCTACCTAGGCTAAAAAAAAAGAAAAAAAAGATTCAGAATTTCAATACCTTTTAACTGCTCTGAAGTAGATGTATAAATAACATGCACTAGTTTTCTGTTCCTTTAAGAAATGCATTTAAACACAAGAGAAATAAAGAATGAAAGAAAGGGTCTCAGAGGATTTATACAGTACTTTTGCCATTTTCAGTTAATTGAATGACCTCAATAAGAGGGAAAGCATACATTTTTAAATTTCAGAATCTCTGCACAGATTATATCTGAAAATCAAAATCCAAATGGTCATTTCAATTTCATGGGTAGATTAATTTCATTTTTTGTTTGTCTGTTTCATTCATTAAGTTTTTGTCTTCTGCTACTTACTGCTTAATTTTTCAGTTCTAAAGAGAGATTGAATGGAGGAGATGGAGAGAGATGACATATTAAACTATTGGCTAAAATTAAGTTCATTGATAGTCTTTTTGTGTTTTCTGGTTGACAATTAGACTATACAATAAATTATTTTAGAATTAAAGATCTTTATTATAGTCATATGTAAAATGAAAAGATTATAAAAAAATAACAGATAGGAAAAGGTTTCTTTTTATTATTATTGTTTAGTTATAAAACCGAAAAGCAGGCATCCTGAAATCCATGTCTAACTTATAGTTCTAAAAATATGTCTCTCAAAGGGGCCTTTGCTGCTGAGTCACAAAAGGTGCCGAGAGCAACAACCAGCTATGGAAAGTTCTAGGTAGTGCCAAGGGGAAAACCTGTCATTAGGTCTATGGAGATGTGGAGTCTGCATGAAGAACACTTGCTAAAATCCAAGGAGATAAAAGAGGAAGGATGAGGTTGACCAACTGAATAAGGACATAAAGCATAGAGAGCTTCAGCATATACAAATTGGTGCAAAGGTTGGTTCAGGAAATGTCCACGAACACAACTTTCTTGGGCATTTGCACCTTAGGGGCCTTTGTATATTTTTTTAAAGAACCAAGTCAGTAAGGATGGATGTTGTTTTATTACTACATGATCAGGTTTGTCATATTTATGTTGCCTTCTGTGTCTACAATGTTTTCTAAATAAGTACTCATCCAATATTTGTTCAGTTTAATTTAATCTAATTTAATTATAGATAGAATCTCCCAGTAGCCATGGATAAAGCCAGGCAAATACATGACTTTCCTGTCTTTTTTACTTTAGAATAACATTGACACTTTACAGGGGAGTAGGTTTGCTTAAATAGCAACACATTTATTTAACCACTCACTTCAATATAAAAATGAAAGTAAGCCTTTCCAAATACATTTTTTAAAGGTTGTTACATTTTCTGCTTGTTAATTTTGGCATTTAACTAATTTTTATTAGGTTAAATTTGATTGATAGTGACATAATACTATTTATATATTAAGAAGGAAAATTTAATTCTAGATAAAATTTTATTAGGCTTAAAGATAATGATTCTGACACATTAATTGTTTGCTCAGAAACAGAGAATGGTCTTCCATTTTAATATGACATATCTAAGAATAAAGAAAAGATTGGATGCTAGCTTCAATGTCTCTGTAAATTGTATAGAAAAGACAATTGTATCAAGCTGTATCATAAAAGTGAATCCTGGCACTATGTAAATATTTAGCATGATCTTTCTGCTGGAAAACTTAAAGTATATTATTAATGTATTGTGCCAGTTTTTAAAGTTTTTTAATGTTTTACTGTTTGGCTTGATAACCAAGTAGCTGTTACTATATTTGAAATATAAAACACTGCTCTCCCACAAACATACAAATGTTATGGTATGCCTTAATTTTATTCATACTCCTCTTTTACCGTAACCTAGGCCAATTCACAAAATGTTGTTATCAAATAGCTATCACGTAACTAGAGTATTTTATTTTATTTAAAAAAAATTTTTAATGTTTATTTATTCTTGAGAGAGAGACAGACAGAGACAGAGTGTGAGAGAGGGTCAGAGAGAGAGGGAGACACAGAATCTGAAGCAGGCTCCAGGCTCTGAGCTGTCAGCACAGAGTCTGACGCAGGGCTTGAACTCATGAACCGTGAGATCATGACCTGAGCTGAAGTCTGATGCTTAACTGACTGAGCCACCCCGGTGCCCTAATTACATTTTAATAAAGGGCTAATCTGAGAGGAGGAAGGAAAAAGATGATGGATCCAAAAGATAAGGAACCACAGGGCTAAAGGAGTGGACCTAGCACAGGGCAGAGACCCAGAACATTTTGTCAGAATGCCTCAAAGACATACCAGATGGGTAGCAGTACTAATTTTCAGGAGTATGGGAACTTCATATAGCCACATAGCATGTCCTCCAGTTGACTGCTCTCAAACCAACAGTAGTAGGAAAGATTGGATCTACATTACCAAAATTCCTTCTCCCCACTTCTATTTATCCATGAAGACACTTTCCAGCAACACATCTCGAGGTATAAGAGAAAAGCATACACCCTGTTCCAAAACGTTATACATGAATAATGTGGCTGTTGTTTGAGCCATGTGTGTAAAGTGGAATCCATTTATGCTACCATGCCACAAGTAATTACATCAAAATGAAGTGTCTGAAGAAGATACAGTTACAACTGAATATGAGAACTTCATCCAACTGGTGGGTGACAATCTGTCCCAGTCAACTAAATTATCTTGTGTAGCATGAATGTTGGATGCACACAGATAATGTAGGTCTTTAAGCTCATGCCATATCTCAAATGATTGAGCTCCATTTCTGGCTCTCTCACTGGCTTCCTTTGCATCTCAGATTTGGATCTGATCTGATTATATTGCCCATATTTCTAAGAAGGAGATGACATCCAAATAGTTAGATCTTCAAAGCCAGCAGTGGCAGGCCAAGTCTTTATCAAGATAGCATCTCATTCTGACTCGTCTGCTTTCCTCTTCCCTTTAAAAGCACATGTGATTACATTAAGCCAGTCTGAATAATCCAAAATAAACTCCTTATTTTAAGGTAGCTGATCAGCAACCTTAATTCCATCTGTCAACTTAATTCCTTTTTTGTCATATAACACAAGACATTCATAGGTTCTAGGGATTAGGAAGTTGACATCTTGGAGGACCATTATTCCACTGCCATAGAAGGCTGTTTATAAGAATTGAGATAATATTTCAGATTCACAAAATAAGTTGCTGTTTGTATGCTACACAGATGATCAACTCCATTCATGCAAAATATCTGGTAAGTCCAGACAGACTAATTCTAGACCTAACCATGCTGTTGTAGATATGACTTCTAACAATTGTTATACACAGTGGCTCTAGGATTAGATGAAGTTTGAACTTCAGGGAAACGATCTATTGCTTATAATTGGAGAGAGTGGGAGGTCAGGTAATATAGCCTCCTCATTTATATAATAGAAAATACCCCAGCTACAAATTTTATTTATTTTTTATTTTTTAGTGTTTTATTTATTTTTGAGAGAGAGAACGAGAGACAGAGAGACAAACCGTGGGTTCATGACCTGAGCTGGAGTCCAACGCTTAACTGACTGAGCCACCCTATTTTTCTTCCTTTTGAAGAATTTCAAGGATTAAAATAGTCCCCTCTTGTTTCTAAGACTCAAAAATGATTCTTGCAATAAACTGCTCAAAACACTGTTTAAATTATATAGGATTTCTAACTTTTTAAATCCTAAAAGTGACTCTTGCTGTGGAGTGCCCTGAAACAATGAACCACTGAGCTTAAAAGATTTATAGTCATGTTTGCTATGTGCTGATACCTCTGCTATATTTCATCATCACTTACAGAATCTAAAACAAATAGACACTGTTAACCTCCTTCTTAACTTTTCAACTGTAAAAAAAGATAATGATGACTGGAGCCTAGAATTTCTGCACATTTGAATGTGTTTCAGTTTCTGTGTTGTAAGGCATTCCTTCCCAAGTTGTTTTCACACACACACACACACACACACACACACACACACACACACACACAACTTTCTTGATATTTACCTTTACTTGATACATCAGGCTATAATAATTGATGTAGATATCCATAAAATGTGGTTAATACTCTTGTATTCTTTTAAGATAGCCAGAGTTTAATTTTCTTCCAAGAAAATATAAAGCAGCTTCAAAATCTCTATTTAGTGAATCTTTGAGGATATATTTCATGTACCCAAAATGTTTCAATAAGACAGAGAAAAAAATATTTATTTTGTGGGCACTTAGACAACAGTGTATAGTTTTTCTCTATATAAATATTATTGCCAAGAGCTATCCCTCAATACTTCACACTCAGAGTTTGTCTAGTCTTATGACATGGTATCTCTCAATGTCTTATCTGTTGTTTCAACTGAAATTAAACTCATTTCAGGTGAAGATTTTTAAGTAAATCAAAATGCTTTGAGTTTATCTTTCTGGAAATTACTGAAATGTCAGGAAACACACCAATGCTAGGGCAGGGGCTTTGAATGCAATAAAGTGCAATGTTTCGGCATGGAAGCCCGGGTCCAGTCACTGACAACAGTGCCCTCGTAACTTTCTCTGAAAGTTCTTAATCCCCATGTTACTGAATACAATAACTATTTGAGTAAAAAGGGCATGTATGAATATAAAAGATTTCTCAACGAAACCAGAATCCTTTGTGATTGACCTCTCGATGCTGTGACTGAACAAAGGCACACCCTTGCTTGCTTATTGGTTTGCCTTCCCCTTTGGGCTTCTTCCATTCCTTTTAGAGCTATATCTCAGAATCCAAATGATCTTGATTACTACTTGATCTAAAATGGAAGAAGTTAGCGAATACAGGAGACTGATGTGTCAACCAGAGCATTGATTCTAAATAGAATATTATCTTCTTTTAGAAAAATGTTTTTTGAATGTTTGGGGAATAAGAATTTTTGTCACAATAATAAATAGATGATTCTTCTTGCACTGGGCAGGGATCAGGAATGTTAGGAAATCTACAATGCACAGAGCAGCAAACGATATACTTTCCTATATCCAGTATAGGTGTTTTATACACATTGTTTGTAATCCTCATAAAAACTTGGAAAGATAAGTGTTATTAACCCTATTTACAATTTGAGAAACTGAGGTTCAAAGAGGATAATTGAGCCTTCCAAAATTCAAACTGAGGTCACTCTGGTCTCCCATCTGATCCACCAGAGCTTCCACTCTGTCACACTCATTTTTCAGGCAAAAATTCTATTTATTCTATGTAAAATCACCTCTTCATTTTCATTTATTTTACGTAGGACCTTTCGTGCTTATTTTCACCAATATAGAAAACTACCACTGATATGCTATCCTTCCATCTTTCTGTAAATAATGCCACATACAGATACAAACTTTTATCTGTGTATCTGTATAATGAATCCATAAATAATTGATGCAAAAAATGCCATATAATGGAACCAAAATCAATGTATTCTAGTTTTCCAAATGTAGAACTAATGATTTACTATGTAGTAGAATAGGGCGCTAACAAATTTTCACATGGATTTCTGCCTTCATTTCCTGGAGCACTAAAATTGTATTGTCTCATCTCCTAAATCTTTAGAGGGTTATCATCTTAGCAGAGATATTCTACAACATTTCAAAAATACATAATTTTACATTCAGGACTATTTTATACCCACCATAAGTGCATACCTTCTTCCAATATTTATATACAAAAATATATCAAAACTTAATGTCCATCTTTTCTCTCACAATCCAAAATTCTGAATATTTACTGTAATATGATACAGTTATGATAAACATAATTGTTTTCCACATTATAAAATTTAGGCTTCTCAAATGCATCAATGGATATGATCTAAAATTATTCAATTTTCTTCCCTTTTGAAAATGACCAAATATCAAAACTTAGAATTTAATGGTATTTTTTAGGCTGATGTAGTTTGACACAATCAATGAATCACATGAGTACTTTTGTTAGTGGAGAGAGATACAGTACAGAGGTGGAGGAGAAGGTAAATTAGTGACCACTGCTAAAACAGTCTAGTCTTTCCTCTCAACTGCATCTAAGAACATGCATCTCTTCCGTCCTTTTCCATCTCTCTTCCCTCCCTCCCACTCTCTCTTCTTTTTTTCTTCCCTCCCTTCTCTTTTTTCGCCCTATTTGATGAGTAGTAATGAAGATGGATGTTCAATGATGATGGCACTCTGGGATTCATGCCCAGGGAGAAAAACATCTTTATTATCTGCCTGTGTGCATGAAAATTTCCAGTTGACTTTCTTCTTTGATTCTTTTTCCTGATCTTATGGCAATTTTATTTGCTCTATTGCTGACAAGCCAGTGCCATTTCCACTGGCAGCATTGTAAGTGGTATTTACGCTTGCTCATGAATGTTCGGAAGTGACCTTCATGCCTCGAAAGTTTTCATCTCCTCCAAAATTTTCTTTATTTGTGATTAAAGAACTCCCCGGGGCGCCTGGGTGGTGCAGTCGGTTACGCATCCGACTTCAGCCAGGTCACGATCTCGCGGTCCGGGAGTTCGAGCCCCGCGTCAGGCTCTGGGCTGATGGCTCGGAGCCTGGAGCCTGTTTCCGATTCTGTGTCTCCCTCTCTCTCTGCCCCTCCCCCGTTCATGCTCTGTCTCTCTCTGTCCCAAAAATAAATAAACGTTGAAAAAAATTTAAAAGAAAGAACTCCCCAAATCTGTATCACCTGCATCTGATGCTATCTGATAATTTGTTTCTGAATTTACCTACTTGTATTCTGTTCTATTGCATGCAGCTTGAGATCTAAACAAATGTTTCTTTTCTTTTTGCATGAATATAAACCATAAAATCTAAATGCTGACTAGTGTGGAATGCCAAAGAACAATAGCTGTGTGCTTAATAATTCCATCCGTACTGAGATTCACTCATCCTTGGTTTCATTTCTACCTTCGCGATTGACTTTTATTAAGACTTTAAACAATTCACAAAACCTTTGTTAAAAGCTCATTTACTCTTTTTTAATGAAGAAATAGTAAATGATCAACAATTAATCTTCTTTACTGCAATTTAGTGTAATATACAGTGTTCCATGCATTGCATGATTTTTCGACCATGATTAGTTTTCTCACAGAGCGCTATTTAATTTCCTAGAGTGAAACACTGAACGTTCCATGTAAATACCTTCAGAAAGACTAAGGAGCACCTCTTTAGAATAGACAAGAATACGTCTTCTTTCTCATACATACATGTTGCCATGATGCACCTGCTATGCAAAGCCAATGAACCTTCTGTGGGAGAATGTGGAGAGAGCAGATAGCAGCAAAAGGGTAAGGATAGATCCCTGCTAATCACCTTATTCTTATTCATCTCTGCCAGTACCTAAAACATGAAATATAGTAGCCAGCATTTACTGAATGATTACAATATGGTATGTATCATGGTAATCCTTTGATATATGCTAAGAATTTATTCTCCACAACAATCCTAAGAAACTAATATTTTATCCGAACTTTATGATTAATAAAATGAGTATAAGAAGTCTCATAAACCGCTTTCCAAGCCCTACTAGATTCTAAACATCTGACTTTAAATCACAACTCAGTCAATTTGATCCCAAAGCCTGTGTGTTAAATAGGCTATGCTGGCTCAACTTCATTAAAACCATGCCTGCATATTTAGTGCTCAGATGTCATCTTTCCAGTATTAGGAAAATTCCTCTTCAGAGCCAAATAGAATTTGGGAATCCCTAAATAAAATATTCAATGACTCACATTAGGCCACTCTCCCTGCTTGTCATAGTTCTAATGCCAGGGTTATCTTCTGGTTCCTTACAACTCAGCACTAATAATAATAATAATAATAATAATAATAATAATAATAATTCTGCATAATGTTTTCATAATGTGAATTTGGATCTCATTTCCAGAACACAGCACCTTGTCTGGAACTTTCTAGAACTACATATAATGCAGTATTATTTCTATCCTTCATTTCCCAGGTCTGTTGTTCCTATATAATGCCATATCCTTCTAATTCCACTAGAACATCTTTCTGGGTCACTGCTTAACTCTAGCTTTCTGACTTCCGTGAGTCCTCGTGCCTGTATTTCTTCTTATCATTTACAGTTCAGCCCTCTTAGACTTACTTCAACAACCAAATGGATCTTTCAAATTCCTGGATACCTAGCCCTTCCAGTGTTGCTTATTTCTAATAGTTGCTTAAGTTTTTACCAATTTTTATTATTTATATTCCAAAAAACGAGGTAGGTGTTGACGATACAATGGGAAATGAGACAACAGCTGTTCCCTTGTGGAACTAATAGTCTAGTGAGGGAGCAAAACAGAACAAAGAAAATGAGAAACTTGGAAATAAGTACAAGTGCTATTAAAACAACTTCCTTTATAGGGAAAACTGTGAGTTAAATGAGTATCAACTTAATAGTGCGGGTAGGAAAGGCCTTTCTGAGGAAGTAGAATTTAAACTGAAGCAAAAAAAAAAAATATATATATATATATATATATATATATATATATATATCCATCCCACAATACATGTAGGGAGCAAAAGAAAGAATGTTGCAAAATAAGTATCTGTGTGCACAAGGATACTTGGGTAGGAATGAACTCAGAATGTTTCAGGAACTGAAAGGAGGCTGGTGTGGTGTGGGGGTAAGTAGAATTAGATGTTAGAAAGGTAAAGGGAAACCAGATCAAGTATATGCCATGGTTAAAAAAAAGTCAGATTATATTTGTTTTAATCAGAATGTTGACAACACCTGATTTAGGTTTTAAGATTTGCCTAGCTGCTTCATTAAAAATAAATTGGGGGGTGCCTGGGTGGCTCAGTCGGTTGAGCTTCGGGCTTTGGCTCAGGTCATGATCTTGCGGTCTGTGAGTTCAAGCCCGGCGTCGGGCTCTGTGCTGACAGCTTGGAGCCTGGAGCCTACTTCCGATTCTGTGTCCCCGCCCCCCACCAACCCCCGGCTCTCTCTGCCCCTCCCCCACTCATGCTCTGTCTCTCTCTGTCTCAGAAATAAATGAAGATTAAAAAAAATTAAATAAAAAATAAAAAATAAATTGGATACAAACACATGATCATTATATACCTGAAACTAATATAATGTTACATATCAATTATACTTCAACTTAAAAACGTAGATTGGGATTGACAAGTATGGACATGAAGACACCAATGGAAACCTGTTTCAGTTCTGTAGGTGATGCAAGTTGTGGCTTGGGCTTGGGTGCTGATGCTAGAGATGGAGACAAGTGGACTGCCTCATATACGTTCGTGTGATAAAAACTGATGAGGCCCAGCTAGGGTGAGGTAGTAAGAGAAAGAGAGATAAATACCAAGATTTCTTCCTTGAGTAACCAGATGCGTAGTTATGTTATTTAATTAAGTGGGAAGAACTGAGGGGATTGGGATGGACTTGGGAAGTAAAATCAGTAATTCATATTTTGACATATTCAGTTTGAGATGTATGGGAAATGTCCCGGTATAAATACCAATTAACATTTTCATATGTAAATCTATGGTTTAGAGGAGAGGTCTGGGTGATAGAAAGTTGAGAAATCGGGCTTATTCCATAGGAACGAATGACAACTTAGGAAAATGTGTACAAAGGGAAGGGAAGAGTACCTGAAAGAGAGTTTTGATTCATTCTACCATGCAAGGTAGAATAGAAAAAATTCTGAAGAAGATTCAGATGTGACCAGAGACATAGGAGAAAATCCAAGAACACATCTCTGAAACTAGACCTTAGCAGACAGATAGGACCAACACTGAATACTGCTAACGGGTGCAGTAAAACTATGTTGTTATTTTCCAGTTCTGAAAGCCTCATCATACCAATATTCTTTGCATTGGTACTTAATTTTTTTTTTATTTTTTAATGTGTATTTATTTTTGAGAGAGAGAGACAGAGACAGAGTGCGAGCAGGGGAGGGGCAGAGAGAGAGGGAGACACAGAATCGAAGCAGGCTCCAGGCTCCGAGCTGTCAGCACAGAGCCTGATGTGGGGCTCAAACTCAGGGACTGCGAGATTATGACCTGAGTGGAAGTTGGACACTCAACTGAATGAGCCACCCAGACGCCCCTCAGTCCTTAATTTTTTTTAAAAAAATTCAGGAAATAATCTTAATATTGCCCATACCTCAGAGTAAATCTTCCTGGAGCAGAGGGGTAACTGTGTTAAATACGTAACTACTAAGTACAGTCATTTAATCTAGAAAATGTTCCTAAAATTTGAAGGTAATATTTGAAGGTATATTCTCAATTCTTTTGTTGAGATAATTTCTACATTGTTTTCATTTTTTAAAAATAACCAATTAAAGTAGAGTCATGCTAAAAATGCTTGTTTTGCCTTAAAACACTGATTCTATCATATCAGTTCAGGAACCTATCTAGATCTTGTAGTATTTATTGAAATTTGGCATACTGAACATCCCTAACTAATGATCCTTTTTGGCTATTTGACTTTTCCTTCATGTTTCACAGTCATTGGAAATAATTATTCAGAAGCCTTGAGGATTTCTTACTTACTATCTTAGTTTTTACTTGGATTTGCAGCTTGCTTATTTATTGGGCCAGGATTTCTCCCAACTGCAAGATCTGTCCTTTTTATGGCAATAAATACCACTAAATCTGTTACTTGATATTGTATATGATATTTAAGTAGAAAGATCCTTTCAGTAAATACTTAGGAGTGAGTGAGTTAAAAGTGATTAAATGCAAGATTTGGTCCTTAGAATTCAAAAATTCCACTTTCAGCTTAACTTTCTACAACAATTTGCATATCATCTCTATGAAACTAGTTACCTCATGTGATCCTGAGAATAAGGAATATTTCCCAATAATAAACTCAAATGTATTTACACTTGAAAAAAAAGGGGAAAAACAAAGACAGAAAACCTTCTCAGAACTCACTTCCTTTCTTCCAAATGCTCATATGATCAGCTAGCTGTTTGTTCAAAAAAGTTTTTTTCTCCATACTCATCAAGAATGGCTGACACCAAATTCCAGGAAGATTGTAAAGAAACTGTATCACTTACACACTGCTGGTGATAATGTCAAATGGCATAGCTACTCTTGGAAATAGATTGGCTGTTTCTTATAAAACTAGACATGAAAGTATTATATGAGGAAGCAGTTTGGCTCTTGAGAATTTCTTCCTGAGGCGGGGGTGGAAAGTAAAATTAATGTTCACGCAAAAACCTGTACACAAATGTTCATAGCAGTTGTATTTGTGATATTCATAAGCTAGAAATGACCCGGTGCTCTTCAATAAGCAAACGGGTAAACAAACTGTGTCATATCTATGCCATGGAATACTACTTAGCAATAAAAACAAGTGAATCATTGAAATACACAACACTTTGGATGAATCTCCAGGGAATTACGCTCAGTGAAAAAAGACAATCCTAAAATGTAGTATACTATCCAATGTAAGGTATTTAACTTTTTAAAAAACAACAATAAATATGTTACTCTCTCCCTACAATGGCACTCTAGGTAAGACATTTAAAAACCAAGTAAAGGCATAGTTCTGAATTTAAAAATCTTACCGTGTTGTTCTTATTTTTTTCATTTTGACTTGTCCAATATGAATCCATGTATAGACCTTTGGGGACTGCTGATTTGGAATAATACATTACTTATAAATTTCAACATTCAATTAAATAATTTTGCTAAGTCTAAAAATACTGATGATATAGGTACCAAAATGATCTTAGTCTTGGCTCTATCTATTCACTATGTACAGAGACAGCTGACTCTCTCACAGTCTATTCTACCTCCTACCTTCTCCACCTCCCCTTGTCCTCTCTCTTCTCTGTCCCCTTGTCCTTCTTTTCCTCCTCCTCTTTATCCTCCTCCACCTTCTCTTCTTCCTTCTCCCTCTTCTCTTTTCTCTTCTTCCTCTCCTTCTTCTTCTTCTCCTACCACAAGAAGAGCCCCAGTTTGGGGCTAGACAGAAGACCTCCTGTATAGACAGATGCTGTCATATAAGTAAGTTCTAAGCAATGTGACAGAAATGGAAATAGTGTGCACAATCTCAGGAAATGTCCTTCAAGAGATAGGTTATAACCTCCTATTACCCTATCTTCTTTTCTGCTGAATGGAATGCAGACATCTTGACAGAAGCAAATGAATCATATTAGATAATAAGATAAAAGCCACATGTTTGAGATGAAGGATTTCTAAAGCAGAGTGAGCGTGGGCCCATGATGATCACAGAGTAGCCATTCCAACTCTGAACTTCCTACATTCACGTAAGAAAAAAAAAACTATCTAGTGTTTAAAATGTTGCCATTATTTACAGAAGAATCTAAAACAAAATACGGTGCAAATGATTTACTTTGAATTTATTCAAAATTAGGAACATTTTACCTTAGTTGTGCATTACAAATAAGTCTAGCAAATTATTAATAGCAAACTATAAAGTAGAACCCTCTCTCTTTTGATATGCATTTATTAAAAAGTTCTCATATACGCTGCAACTATGAAATTCCCATAACTCTGTTATCCTCTATACTCACAATTTAAATATACAGGCATACCTCATTTTATTGATCTTTGCTTTATTGCACTTCAGAGGTATTATGCTTTTTACAGATTAGAATTTCAAGACTTCAGTGGAGGCATAGCTACAGATGTGGTGGAAATGACAAGAGAACCAGAATCAGAAGTGGCCTCTGAAGATGTGACTGAATTGCTGCAACTCATAATGAAACTCTAATGGACAAGGGGATGAGCAAAGAAAGTGGTTTCTTGAGATAGTACTTACTCCTGGTGAAGATGTTGTGAAGACTGTGGAAATGACAACAAACGACTTAAAATATTACACGAAGTTAGCTGATAGAGCAGCAGCAGGGTTTCAGAGGATTGACTCCAATTTTTAAAAAAGTTCTACTGGGGGTAAAATGCATTGTCGCATGCTACAGAGAAACCATTCATGAAAGGAAGAAGCAATTGCTAAGACAAATATCAGCGCTGTCTTATTTTAAGAAATTGCCTCAGCCATTCCAACCTTAAGTAAACATCTGATCAGTCAGCAGCCATCAACACTGAGACAAGATCTTCCACCAGCAAAAATATTAGGACTCGCTGAAAGCTCAGATGTTTTTTTAGCAGTATTTTTTAACTAAGGTCTATACATTGCTTTTTCAGATGTAATGCTATTGCACACTTACTAGACTACAGTACACTGCAAACATAACTTTTGCATGTACTGGGAATCAAAAAACAAGTCATTTGACTTGCTTGATTGCAACATTTGCTTTATTGTGGTGGTTTGCAACCAAACCCACAATATCTCTGAGGTGTAACTGTATAAATTATGGGATTTTTTTTAATCATCTTGAAGGCAAATGAAAGGCAATATGTAGGGGTGCCTGGGTGGCGCAGTTGGTTAAGCGTCCGACTTCAGCCAGGTCACAATCTCGCGGTCCGGGAGTTCAAGTCCGCGTCAGGCTCTGGGCTGATGGCTCAGAGCCTGGAGCCTGTTTCCGATTCTGTGTTTCCCTCTCTCTCTGCCCCTCCCCCGTTCATGCTCTGTCTCTCTCTGTTCCAAAAATAAATAAACGTTGAAAAAAAAAATTAAAAAAAAAAAGAAAGGCAATATGTATAGTAGGAAGAATGCTGTCTATCACATAATCTTCTTTTTCTTCAGTTTTTTTTTTTTCTTCTGTCAGTTCATACAGGGGTAGGAAGGGCATAAAAACTAAACAGACATTCCCATCCCAAAAGAGGAGCTCAATTTTTTATAGTAGGACTAAGCATGCTCAGAAATAGGTAACACGCCATAGAACACAGGCAGGGCTCTCAGAGCAGGGCCATGAGGGTTTCCAGGTGGCAGTTTCTTCTGTTTGAGAGAAGCAGTGGAGCTTTAGGGACAGGTGAGCACATTACCCACCGGCAAGTCAGGGGTGAGGTGGGCACAATCCTAGCAGAAACAGCTACATTGGCCGCTTGGCAAGGTTTATTCTGAGTAATTTGTGGGTGCTAAGATATCTGTTCATACAATAATGCTAGGAAGAAGATACTCTCCTCATACGATACATGAAAAAATGAGGAACGAAAGAGGTACAAATAAGGGCTGGAGTTCCAATTAGGCAGTCTAATTCCAGAGTCTACATTCTTAACCATGAAGAATACTGTTTTGGGGGCACGTGGGTGGCTCAGTCAGTTAAGCATCCAACTCTTGGTTTCTGCTCAAGTCATAATCTCACTGTGAGTTCGAGTCCAGTGTCAGGCTCTGTGCTCACAGCACAGCCTGCTCACAGCTCACAGCTCACAGCCTGCCTCTCTCTCTCTCCCTCTCTCTCTCTCTCCCCCTCCCCTGCTTTCTCTATCTCTCTCTCTTTCTCTCTCAAAATAAATAAATGAACTTAAATTAAAAAAAAGAATATTGTTTTTAACCTCAATGAGATACCACTTCACACCCATTAGGATGACCATTATAATATAACAACAATAGCAGCAGCAGCAGCAGCAGCAGAAGGTAACATTTGTTGGTGAGGATGTGGAAATCTGGGACCTTTGTGCATTGCTGGCAGGATGTAAAATGGTGCAGACATTGTGGATAAAAATATGGCAGCTCCACAGGAATTTAAACAGAATTACTATATAATCCAGCAATTCTGTTTATGGTTCCATACTCAAAACAATTGCAAATACAGACTCAAATAGATACTGAACACCTTCATTTGTAGTAGAATTAATCTCAACATCCAGAAAGTGGGAACAACCTGAGTGTCCATTGAAAGGATGAACAAATGTAGTGTGTGTGTGTGTGTGTGTGTGTGTGTGTGTGTGTGTGTATACACATATAGTGAAATATTAGTCAGCCTTCAAAATGAAGGAAATTCTGACACATACTATAAAATGGATGAACCTTAAAGACATTATGCAAAGTGAAATAAATCAATCCCCAAAGGACAAATATTATATGATTCCACTTATATAAGGTACATAGAGTAGTCAAATACATAGAGACAGAAAGTAGAATGGTGGTTGCCAAGGCATGAGGGAGTTGGTGGAGGGAGGTGTAGAGTTAGTGTTTAATGGATACAGAGTTTCAGTTAGGGAAGACGAGAAAAGTCTAGAGATTGATAGTAGTGATGTTTTCACAATGTGATATACTGGATGTCACAGAACTGTGCATTTAAAAATGGCTAAAATTGTAAGCCGCCATTAAAAAAAAAAAGAATACTGCCTTTCTCTGAATTGCATTGAGTGCTGTCAGAACTAAAAGCTGAAAGACATAAATAATAAGGACCAAGGAAAATAAAGATCGGAGTACCAAGGGGAATGAAAATGTGGGTCATCTGTATTTATGCAGACCACATATATGTGGTTTCTAACTTCATCACTAAGTTATGAAAGAATAATACATAATGAAGGAACAAATAATAAAAAGAATAGTTTGTCCTATTTTTCTGACATGTAGTATATGTTCAGATTAGAAAAAAAAACTTTTAAAAGAAAATTCAAAAAGCTAACGAATGGATACAGTCAACAAAGAACAAATGTAAGCTCAGTCTAGAGCATTCATTCTTTTACCGCACAGCATAATGGACATGAATCAATTCACATATACAAACTCACATATGAAGACCAGTAAGCTGGGAGCTTTCCCCACGTATCACACATAATGCGGCACTTGGACCACATGTGTTTGTGATGATGTCCTGTACTGTAAAGTGTTAAGTAGCTTTCAGGGTCTCTCATTCCTTCCTCAAAATGTGATTTCCACTGATGGAGTCTTGCACTGTATTTCAGAAGATTTACAGACTTTGATTTAATATCAACTAATTTAATTTTAAATGTTACTGAAAGAAAGACCCATCTATGCATCTGCATTTATAAATGAATATTTCTTTTGATTTTCTGCTTTTATCTAGAGTACGGATTTTATCTAGAGTACTGAATATATTGATTATAAAAACATGTAAATTTAGAATTGCTTTACATGATTATAATAGAGGAGATCATCAGGCATTTTCATTTTACCCTAGAGCAGTCTGAAACAAAAAGAGAAGCATAGGAAGAAGACATAATGCTTTGAAATGATGTAATTTAATTTTTACCTGCTAATTAGACACACATGATAACTAAAATGCACACAGTGATTAACATGTGCTGGTTACTTTTCTAAGCATTTCACATAAGTATGTTAATCCTCATAATAATCCTAAGAGGTAGGTATTATTATTATTTCCATTTTATAGATGAAAAAAAACTGAAATAACATGATCACACCAATTAAGCAGCAAAGCTAATATTTGAATCCAGTAGTCTAGCTCCAGAGTTTGTTTGGCTCACTATAAATCGGGAAATATTTAAGACTTACCCCTAAGCTCCCTATTAAATTTCTCTGCCTTAAGGGCACATCAAAGCAAAGCACCTCCTTTGCTGAGCCCATGAAGATGCCCATAATCAGGTTGTCAGTAGGGACAACAGTTTTCTCAGACACTAGAGTTATTAGCAAAATAAGTGGGGCCATAGTCGCGACACTCTGCTGGGTCTCTCCTTAGGCTATCTGATTGGAATATGTACATCTGCCCTTTGCACTGTACTAAAGAGGACTGTTTGACTATGGCGACATGGATTTCTAACATAAGAAATTCTTTTAAAGGGGTGCCTCAGAGTTTCAATCACCAAATATGTTTCACGAAATAGTAGTTGCACAGCTTTTTTTCTCATTTACTATATTTGAATCCTTTAAATGTGTTCAGTGATTACGTTGTTATTTAAGAAGAGGATTCAGATAAAATAATGCAGTAATGTGAATCATATTTTATAAACAAAGTGTACAAGAAATATTATATGTACCTGTTTTAAAAAACATGTTGAACTCAATTACTGAGCTACCCATCTGCCAGTTTGGCGGGAAAACCGACATTAGCCATTACCATAGTCTTGATTGCTCACCTGTAATCCCAGGTTGCCCAAGAATACAAGCAGTTTAAAAGGTTCCAGCTAAAAGTGGGGGATTATTGCTCATGCTCTATCCAGCGCAGTAACTACCCACATCCTCATTGTCCTAGATCATGTGATCTCCTGTGTTAGGCTACAACTCCAAGACTTTTATGCCAAGCTTGGGCCACATGACTTTTTACTTTTCTAATTTAAGGCCCTGGGATTTAGGGTCCTACCATGTAGTCTTACTATCAGTTTTTAATGGGTTAAAGGGGATGTCATGGAGTAAGAAGGCATCCCTGTTTTTCCCAGAGCCTGTGGATTTCAGGAATGTTTCCCAGCCTGGGAAATTTTCTCACTTACGTCAATGTTTGAAACTCTCTTTTCTTCTTTAGGACACAATCAACCTTTCTTTAATAACTTTAGGCTTTCACAAAGAGAGAAAGAGAAGAGAATCTTCTGCTTTCGAACAAGAAACAAGAAATCAGAATGCATCTGGCAACTTGCCTGAAAGAGGAGAAGAGGACACTGCAAGAGTAAAAATTAGATAAAACCTCCATAAGTTATTCTGTCACAAAAATTAAACACGTTTGTTTCCTGTAGCACTTCACAGCGTATTTAACCTCTGCCTTTGGTATCATGAATCTAAACAGCAGATATATTATGTAGTGTTTTCCAAAAACCTTGTCCATGATTTTTTTTTCTTTTTCTTTTCTGAAGAGCATCTTTCAAGAACGAGTTTGGGAAATGTTTCTCATGGAATATGTTCTTACTGTCTGGACCTCTAGGAATCTAAACATTTTGGGTTTCTTAAATCTCACAGTTTCCCACTCCTTGTCTCCCAGAGAGCATAAGAGAAGATAGCTCATTATGTGATGCCTCAGAAGGCTTATTTCTATATATTTTTTATACTTAAAAAGGAGATGGAAATACTATAAAGAAAGTTAATGTACACTCTTTTCAACCTTCAGAGATAAAATGACATATTTCCTTCTATGGTCTGCCCTTTCTGAATAGGCCTGTGTGCCTTTTCATGATGAACAAAACAACAGGTGAGAGATGTGCTAGTGAAGATTCTGCCATGCTTCATCTAAGGGATAATAAAAATTGGGTGCAGGCAAGTTTCCTTCTTCTGAATCACTGGATTTGTTGAGAATTAAGAAAAAAGGAAAATAGAAACATTTCTTTTGCCTATACTCCAAGGAAAATAAAACTCAAAGAAAAAAAAAGACCAACAAGCAAAGAAGAAACTCGTCAGTATGTAGCAAAAGAAAGTTATCTGCTGTGCATTCTTTGGATTAAGATTTAGTGATGTATTGGAATATTGCATAATTCATTGTCTTAAATACTAAGTCTCCCGTGCTTTGCAACTTTTGTTTGCAAAAGTGTGGCTTTGGTTTCCTTTTACTGACGATATTGTTTCCAAAAAAAAAAAAAAAGCATAATTATAGGAAGTGCTTATAATATGACTTTGGTCAGTTAGTAAATTTGAGCAATTAAAAAATAAAAAAAGAAAGAAAGAGAAAAAAGATCACTTGCCTGTAACATTTTGGTCAGACACTCAATAACCAAAGGGTATGAAAGGCCCTCTGCTAGCTTAATGAAGCATGATGTTGGTCAGATACAGGTCTTACCTTCATGAATCTCGCAGCCCCATTGTCTCGCAGACAGACTATAAACATAGAATAAATGATTCTAGAGTATTAAGTGGTATGAAAAAAAAAAAACATAGGTAGGTAAAACCAAAGCGGGGGTGTCTTAGTTCAAGGAAAAGCTAAAATAAGATTTTGCAAGAAAGGGGGAAGTCAAGGACAGGGAACCCATTCCATACTAACAGTAGAGGAGAAAGCCAAGTCTTACATGTATGTCACAACATATACAGTGCACAATCATTTCTACTTCCACTCAATTTGTTCTGGCAAAAGATTAAATAAAAGTAAGAAAAACTGGCCTTATGCAGTTTGTTTCATGAAACTTCTGCCAACTACCTTTATTTTCTCCTTATCCACAAGTTTTAAGTTTTTCTTTAATTTCAAATGTCAAACACAGGAAAAATAAAACCGTATATTAGGAAAGTGGTTTTTACAAAGGAAAATTAAATATTTGCCATTGCTTGATATCTTACCACTGACTTTTTCCCTTCTTTCATTCAAATCCATACCTGTAAAGAGCATTTATTTGAACATAGTATAGGGTGGAGGTGATGTGCGAATAATTCAAACAGAAGTTTTGCTTAATGCCAATACTATCAAATGATCTATCTTGGTACTCTAGTTTCCTAGACATCTCTCTGATAGCACCCACATGTTGGTGCCCCAGCGCCCCTCAGTTCCCCAGACAGAGCTCTCCTGGTTGTGCCTATCAAACAATACAGCTTTACAGTGTGAAACCGCTCAGGCTTTCCACTGCTTCATCAAACAGCTTTCTAAGCACGTAGTATTTCAAGTGTCTTCATTATTAGCAAGTCTAAGATATTTACCCACTTTCCTTCCTTCCTGGCAGTACTACTACTGATTCTGGCTTCGGGAATTTAATCTCCCAAATCAAAGTATATGATGCAACAGTCTCTCTCCAGATCAATCTTCCCCATCCCTTCCAGGCTGGCCCAGAAAACGAGCACACAGACTCTGTCATGTATCTTGGTTTCTCTCATCATTTGCCATAATATTTATGATTTTATTAAATCTGTTTATTTTCTGTTTTTCTCATGAAAATGTAAGTTTGGTGAAACTAGGAACCCCATCTGCTTTGCTTACTTCTGAATCTCCAGAGTCTGAAACATAGTAAGTGTTTAATAAATTTCTGTTCAGTAAATTAATGAAGGAAAGGATATTTACATCTCCTTCCTTATCCTAGTGCTTGGTATACTCTACATCTTTCCTAAATGTTTAAGTAAAATTTCAAGTGCAATTACATGATATCGTAAACAAATAAAAATTAAAAAAAAAACAAATTTAAAATGCTCTAAGGTTTGACAAAGTTGTATCAAGTGTGTGTCATTTGTTTTTTTCTTTTTTTTTTCTAAATGCACAACTCAAGTTTCTGTAGACTTCTTTTTATGAAGCTGGAACACTTTTGTCCTCTTCACTTCACCTTTGGGGACTTCTTTCCTTTTACTCCATTTTCAGAATTTAACTGAAAAGGTACAGTTTGGGTCTTTAAACTTAAATGTGTCATTAGCATTACTTTGTGTCTTAACTTTGTTTCCCAACTCAGTAGCACACAGATTTGCTCCTCTCCCTATTCTCCCAGGAAAGGGGTGTGAAATCCCTCTTAAGGCTTGCCTTCTCTTTCCTCAGATGATTGCCATTAGGGGCATCTTGGTGTCACCACCTTGTAGTGAAAGTTCCAAGAGTCCCATGGGTATTTAGAAAATCATCCAGAGGATCTGAGATGCTTGCTCCTAGCAATGTATTGGAGAAAAATAATGGCTCTATCAGTCCCATCTCATCAATATTGAGTCACTGGATTTATTTGTCATGTAACAGCCCAAGGCATTATTGCTGTCAGAATAACAGGAAAGAAATGTTGCACTGAATTGAATTAACTGGTAAACTTTCCTCGTTACCACTAGTAAATCCCTCTTCTTAAACTGGCTTTGATTTATGTCAGATCCTGGTACCTAAGGTGCCAGTGAGTAAAAACACTCAAACCATTAATTCCATATTGAAACAATATGAGTCGTGGCCATAATCTTGACTACAGGAACTGAGACTCATCCAACCAGTTATGTTGGCATATTTTATTGAATTTCCTCATATAAATCAACCTCATAGGATATAGCAAAGTTGACATATTGGTAACAATTTCCTCATCTTTGAGAAAATATAGGAAAGAAATTCTTAATACCAATTTATAGTAGTGAATATAATAATCCTAAAACAATATTAATTAGGTTAATGGTATAGCAGATTGTCCTCTAAATCAAAAAAAATTCTATTCCAAGAAAACAATATTTGAAGATTTGTAGATATCTTAATATACAGTTGACCCTTGAATATCATGGGTTAGGGGTACCAATCCCCCAGATAGTAAAAAGTCTATGTATAACTTTTGACTTCCCTCAAAACTTAACTATTAATATCCTACTGTTGGGGCACCTGCGTGGTTCAGTCAGTTAAGTGTCCGACTATTGATTTCAGCTCAGGTCATGATCTTACGGTTCATGAGTTTGAACCCCGTGTTGATTTCCATGCTCACAGCATGTTTTTGATGATTGAAGAATTGAATACAGCTTGTTCTTGATGGTTCTTAATACGATGTTTTGTGCTAGGACTGAAGGGTGCATTTTCTGTTGGGCACCTACACTACTGGCATAGCTTGTGGTTTAATAAGCAGGAGACCATAGAAAATTAGTTGCCTTTGTGAAAACTTTAGAATTGCTATTTGTTATTGTTTCTCATTATTGACTAAATAACAAAGAATCCTTGACTTATAATTGTAAGAATGTTCAGCATATTGTAATGGGAATGAATTATTTGCTGGTTTGAGATTTTTATATTTCAATTTGAATTCTAGAAAATGTAATGCTGAAAACTGAAATTAGATGTTTAAAAATTAGTGGTAAATATTTAGGAATGAAAATTTATATAGTATTTTCTCTATTAATGTTTTAACAAGATTTTAAACTGTTAAATGATACATAAATATTTATACATTTGAATAACTATGTGGATTTAAGAAAATAATTAAAAGAAGTTAATTATTTCTCAAAAGTATATGAATACGTAATTAATGATAATTAAGTTAAACACATGTTATTTGTAGACAGTGGAAATGATTGTCACTGTTATGTTATTAAAGTTTATTTTAAAAATTATGTACATTAAAAAATAAGCCAACATTAAGAAATCAAAATGATATCACATTTCACTAACATTTTAGTTGTATTCTGTATTGTTTAGCAAAATATTTCACTTCTACCTGCAAATATCATTTATATCAATACAGATCTATTATGTTCTTAGAACTGGATTTTCTCTTCCTTGCTCAGATAAATCCCTATACTGTGAGAGAGAACTTCACTTGTGCGAATTGAGGGGTAGTAATAATAGTCACAGTTATGGGCATGGATTGCCCTGTAAAGAAAATTAAAACTCTTGTCTTTCCATACCGTAGTCGTCATCACTGGACCCTCTTTTCTGACTATTATATGATACGCTGAAATGCCAAAAAGGTGAGATCCCATATAAACCCTCATACTTGTGATGTAAATTGCTTGCTACCTTGAGGAAAATAATGAAAAAATCAGTATGTCTTCCTTATTTAAAAGTTTATGACACTTGTTGTGTTACTGTGATAATTTTCACAGTAAAACCTTATTCTATTAGGTTAGTGGTCTTTGTTGCATTTAATCTACCAAAAAAACAGTAGTTTTCAAATAGTTTTGCTCATGCACCACCTAAAAGAATTTTTAAAAATGATCTACTCTCACAGGTTTTTGTGTAATCTAAAATTTTACTTTTAAATAATTGCCAGGATAAAATTTCTAGCAATTATGTATTATCTCTATGCTTTAAATACATTTTTGTCAAAGTCTTTGAAGTACATATGTAGCACATTCAACTTACTGAAAATATCTTGCAATTTTCAGTCTTTGTTATACAAAGCAGCCAAATGGGACTATTCTGTCTGAAAATGTGTGTCTTTATTTCAAAATCTGAATTATTGTGTTAGTATGCATTACTGAGGAAACAATCTTTCCTCTTGAATGCTAATTCTAAGATAGATAGACTGTTTATGTATATAAATAGACTGTTGTCCTAAGTTTGGTGTACGTATAAAATTTGGTACACTTTCCAATTTTTTAGAAGCTCTATTTGCTTTTGTTCTCACGGAACTCACCTCAGTGGGAATGTATTCTTAAAACACCCCTTGTTTGGTTCCCTGGAGCTAGTTAGAAAGAACATTCTGCCTATATTGTAGAAAATAGAGGAGAAAGAAGATAAGAGCAAACCTAGAAAAACAGTCAGATGGCTGCTGCAGCACTAATGCAGGTGAAAGGTGTGATGCCCCCAGACTTCAATAAGGCAGTAAAGATGGGGAGAAATGGGCATACTTGAGAGACACATACAAAAAATGGTCAACAGAATATAATGATTGCTTGGATGAGTCAGATTTAGCTCCCAGGGTTCTGGTTTGAGTAGCTGGATGGTTTGTGGTACCATTTACCAAATCAGGAAGTAAGTGATGCAACAGACCCAGTGAGCAGGAAGGAAAGATGGTGAGGTCAGTGTGAAAAATAGTCTTGAAGTCCTCCAGGTGGAGATTCTGGAGTACTGAGTCCTCCAGAACTGAGCCTCAGATAAATCTCAGAGTAGACAGGTGAATGTGTCCTGTCTTTAAAGTAAGCAGTTTCAGAAATCTATTCATAATCTTTTCTTGACTTGTTTTAAAGATGGTGACACTGGTACTAAATACTTTCTATGATCTCTCCTATACCTACTATTCTACATATTTTTTAAAAAGTGTTTATTTGTTTTTGAAAGAGGGAGAGATATATAGAGAGAGCATGAGCAGGAGAGGGGAAGAGAGGGAAGGAGAGAGAGAATCCCAAGCAAGCTCCACACTGTCAGCACAGAGCCCAACACGGGGCTTGAACTCATGAACCGTGAGATCATGAACTGAGCCAAAATCAAGAGTTGGCCACTAAACCAACTGAGCCACCCAGGTGCCCTCTACTCTTCCACATATAGAATATCACTGTCTATTAAACATGGAAAGTAAGGGGTGCCTGGGTGGCTCAGTCTGTTGGGTGTTTTACTTCGGCTCAGGTCATATTCTCACGGTTTGTGGGTTGGAGCCCCACCTCCGGCTCTGTGCTGACAGCTCAGAGCCTGGAGCCTGCTTCGGATTCTGTGTCTCCCTCTCTCTCTGCTCTTCCACTTCTCATGCTCTGTCTCTCTCTCTCTCTCAAAAATAAATAAACATTAAAAACAATTTTAAAAACATGAAAGTAAAATTCATTCATTTAGTCTTTCATTCTTCTTTAATACACTTTTTGGTAAAAATATATAGAGAAAATTACACAACCATGTAGATATAATTCAATGAATGTTTACACCAACCACAGCAACAAATAGAATACTACCAATATCGGGAAAGCCCTGTCATGTCCTCTCCCAATCATTTCCTTCTGTTCAACAAAAGTAACCACACTATTCTATACTGTCTGCTAACTTTATACATTTGCCTGGTTGTTGTTGTTGTTGTTGTTGTTGTTGTTGTTGTTGTTGTTTTAAACTTGACATTGTGGGGACTCATTTGGAACCTCAGATATTGTATGATTATCATTTTAAGCTGAAGACATTTCAGATCTAACAGATGCAGAAAGAAGCCACCTTGGTGTTTTCCTCATCAGAGTAAAAGCAACAACTTCTGAGAAATGACACTAACATAGATCCCTTTTCTTGAAAAGTTACACAGCCATGAAGATCACAAGATACTTGTACCTGTATAAACAAACACTATCACAAAATTTCTTATCTCCCATTTGTTCTCCTAAAATCCATGTGTCTTTCCTAAAGAAACTTATTCCTTCTTCCCATTGAAGACTATTCTGCCCTTTCCCTTTCCCTAGTAAGTTAGGTATATAAACTCTAACTTCAACCATTTATCTAACTAGCTACATGTTTTATTATCTGTCTACATATGAATAATCCTTCCTTCTGTTGATCTGCCTTTTTTCAGCTTAATTCCCAGGCCCTCAGGAACTGAACCTAAGACAGTAGAAAAAAACTTTCCTCCTCAATTATACAAATGACGTTAAATGTTATGTTATTTTTTATGTATGGAATTTTTGCTAAAAATTGTATTTGTATGATTATTTTCATTGTTGAATCGCATTTCTTTGTATGAAATTACAACAATTTATCTATTTTGCTATTAAAAGAATTTGGGGGTGTTTCACTTGTTCATTAATGTATGAATGTGTGATGCACATTTATTGAGTAGCATCAGACATTTAGCATCACACATTGTGCTAAGTAAAGATGAAATATAGATAAGACAAATTTATGTCTGCAAAGAGTTGTACTCCACTAGAAATAATAAAAGATGAACAAATGTAACCACTACAAGTGTACAAGATTGTAGGAACAAGAGACAGTATACTGAAGCAAGTAACATAATTAATTCTGCCCAAAAATGAGATCAAAGGATAGAGGGGCAAGAGACCTTTGATCTACAAGCATGAGCCAGTAGAGGGTACAGAGAACAGCACGTCTAAATACGATTAGGATAGAAAAAAAATGACAGGTTTAGAAATAATAATTCTAAGTGCATATTACTTTTTAAAAACATAGTTATATGGTTATGTTGCAAAGGATCGGTAGGGCCAAATAATAAAGGTATATGTATTTTGAAATCGAGTTTTTGTTTTTGAAAGGATACTTGTCACTAACAAAGAAATAATGAGACAAGGGAAAAACAAAGGAAACTAATGCAAGACACTCATCAAAAGATGAAGGTGGAAGCAGATGAGAGGTTTTAAGGTGTGAAGAGGATGGGATTTGGCTCTTGATTGACAGAGTACTCTAAGGTAGCTCATCAATGTTTTAGCAAATAATGTTGATCTCAATATCCAGGCTGAGTATAAAATTTTGCAAAAAAAAAAAAATATATATATATATGAAGTTCATATTTGTGCTTATTGAGGTTGAGCTGGTAGAATTCTCTCCGGTACACAGTTAGTTGTTTATTTAACTGGAAATTTAAATTACCAGTGTTAGTGAATTCTATAGCAGAAATGAAATCAAGCAAAATGTGAGAAAAAATGGTGCGGAAAAAAAAATTAAAGGTTGGTCCTGGGAAAGGCAAGAATGTAAGGCACAGAGGAAGAAGAACTATATGTATTCCTTTAATTGTGTATTTTTCAGTCTTTTTTGATTTTATTTCACCATTATCTATTATGAAATATGTAATTTTATATAACAAGAGCCAAGGACAATAATTACCTCTGTAGTATACTTGCACCACACTATATAATACATATGCCACCTATAAATATTCTGTCCATGATAACTAGTCAAATTTTTTTTCCCTGACATTAGGTGAAGAGGTGTAATCAAACATGTTTCTCAAGTCCTGGAAAAATAGCAATTATAATTTACTGGGAGATTACCACAAGATGTCTTTTTTTTTTTTAAACCTTTATTTACTTGCATTCATCATTCCTACTATTGACAACCATTTCTGTGGAATAGATATACTCAGGATCAGAACTGCTGAGTCACAGAGAAGACCTACACTTAATATGGCTAAATATTGCCACCCTGCTCTCCAGAAGACCTTAACCAATCCATAGCCCTGTTGGAAGTATTGAAGAAATGGTGAAACCAGGGGCCCTCTTTAAAAAACAAAGAACAAACACAAATATTAAATCAAATAGCAAAATGAATATGTATGTAAAGCAGGAAAGGAAATTACCACAAATTGCAATCTAAGAAAAGTTGAGAAATAAAGAATATCATGGCATCTATGAAAAACTATTACTTAACCACTTAACATACTCATAAAATATACTTTCTCTAGATCTTTTAACATATTACTCTTTAATTTCCTTTCCATATGTGTACAAATTTTAAAACATAATTTTCTGTAGATAATGGAAATATCATTTAACCTTTCTTTCTTAAGTAAAATGATAGTTGAAATGTACAAACTATGAAATCTTTTAGTACTGGTAATGAGTTTTGTTTCTAAAATTCTAATAAATTTGATTTCATGCAATTCTTATCAAAAATGAAAAACATGTATGATATATTTATGATAGTAAACTGAATTATGGAGTATATTTTGCAAGAGAAAACTGTTTTCAATGAGAATAAAATTATTTTTTTATTATTTTACACATTGAATGATTGGAATAATTTTCTATAGGCCTGCTTTTATCTCATGCCTTAAACATATTTTTATTTTTCCTATCATTTATTCATTTTTTGATAGAGACAGTGTATGATTGAGGGAGGGGCAGAGAGAGAGAGAGAGAGAGACAGACAGAATCCGAAGCAAGCTCCAGGCTCTGGACTGACAGCACAGAGCCCGACGTGGGGCTTGAACCCACAGACCCTGAGATCATGACCTGAGTTGGAGTCAGATACTTAACCGACTAAGCCACTCAGGCGCCCCTCATGCCTTAAACATTTGATGCTTCTTCATATCCTCGCACTTCCAGTGCTTGATGCTATAGGACGCACTCACCTTACTATGGTAAAACATCTGGGCCAGCATCTTCATGTGATGCAGGTAGGTGGTAGGATATTCCTGGAGCCATCCATACCTTGGAATAAATAGCAATAACTTAACTATATGTTAATTCTTTGGTTGTACAGTCTTTGATCACCTCTTCATATGACTATAATTTATAAATACCATTTTTATAGAGAATATATTATAAATAAAAAATATTCAACTAACTCCAAAGTAAATGTTTCCCCAAATTAACTTCTACTTCCCTAGATATGAAATATGTCTGCAGCCACTCCAATAGTACTTGACACAAGGCAAGTCAAGTGCGACAGTAAATGTCCTACTTACTGACTGTAAATTTTAAATTCAGAAATGCTGTAGTGGAAGTTAACCATAGCAAATATAAACAAGACCTGAAAATAACTGTGGTAAAACTATTAAATTTGGTTCACAGCCAACCTAAGAAGCATTGAACATATGATATCGGTAAGGATCCTATTGCAAATCCTATAATAAGTTCAACAATGAAGATACGTTGTTTTTTTGCAGTAATAAAGTGTATAATATATGTACATTTTTATGTAGAACAGTATCTTAAAACAAAACAATGTCTTTCTAAATACAGAAGCTTATGAAGAAGATATAGAACTGAAATTTATTATGGTGCTCATTATTTGTCTATTGCATCTAACAAATTGCACTGTTTTCCCATTTGAAATAGAAGCTACAGTTGTCATAATATCTGAACATATTGTATGTATTTTAAAAGTCATATAATGTTATTTTAGCACTGATTTTTACTCTCAAAAGTGCCCTGGTTTTGATGATATGCATGATATGAACACATTAGCCGAAGAAAACAAGAAATAAGCAAGCAAAACAAAATACTGGAAAGTGAAATTTGTGGTCTTCATGACGTTCCACTAAAAATTTATGTACCATTATCTTATGGTATTTATTTTTAGTCACTCTCACTTTGCTTCAGATTTCAACGGGTGACTTTGGGGTGAAAGATGCCATTTCTTATAATCTCTAATGCATCCAACCATCCTACACATTGGAACAACAATTTTTAATGGAGGACATTAAATCAGCTTTCCCTTTGGCACTAAGTGTGAACCTCTGCTCCTGTACTAGTCCTTATGAATGCATCAGCCCCTCAGAATGAACGATTGCTCTATTTTTATAGTACATATATATTTCACAACTTACACAGGGAATTTCTGACCTATCTGTTATTTTCTAAATTATAAAATCAGTAATGCAGTTATGAAGATAAACTGGTAATATATCAAAGATCCAAAGAAAATGAGGGCGAACCTATTAAAATTTGAGCTATCGCCAAGTGAAGAAATATAACAAACTCCATTTTCATTATTTCTTAGTTGTTTTATGTATATGTAGAGTGTCTCTGGACTGAAAGCTGTAAGTAAAAGAATATTGGGTAGAATACAGGCAAAATTTACCTTCCAAAAGGAACAAATCTAGACAAGTAAATCTTAGAACTGTTGCAAGGCTAAAGTAATTAGAAAATTTGTGTGAACAATAGTTTTCTGAGTTGAATTTGACATCCAAAGTTACTTAATGGTAGGGAACATAGAAAGATGGTAGAGAAATAACGAAGATAAAACATAGAATGTAGGTGATAATAATTGTATATAACAGGCTCAGCTAAAATATTTGACCTAGTGTTGAAAATCTCTATTGAAATTCAAGTTGACTTCAATGACTCCTCCCTGTGCACAAATCTCTTTTGTGCTGAGAGCCTCTGGCCTCATAGGCAAACCCTTAGCGTACTTATACCTGCTGGGCTTTTTATTGACCATTGCAAACAACAGTCCCCCCATCTCTGAATAATGAGAATGCCTGTTTGATACCATTAGCTAGGGAAAAACAAAACAAAACAAAGCAACTGTTTAAAATATAGCAGCAGCTTGAAGAGTGAGAATGTAATGTAAATAAATTACAAATCCTTCAGTTTTCTTTATGCATGGGCAGTTAGTCCTGGTATAGCTGGAAATTTCTATGTTAGTGATTTAGCAGAGTATCTTGAGAATGATGTATTTTATTATGGAAGGATTACAGCATTTCTTCTTCAGAGATTAAACAGTGAATTGTAGATCTGAGTGACAGTACATTCAAATGCATTAACAGTTTTAAATTTTTTATGTTACTTAGAGGGACCCACTCGTGTGTATGTGTGTGTGCAAAATAAATGCTAAAGTAGACCCTGACCAGAATAGGTTTTAAATAGCTTTTATCATATGAAAATGACAGAAATTTTGAGAGAACAATTTAATTATTTTCGGAGGCAGGTAAGACTGTGAATAGTTTACTGAAAAATTATGTAGGAGGTTAAATTTCCTTCCTCTGGCATTGTGGGGTCACATAGATATACTTATTCAGTGTACCACCTGGTATCTAGGGGGAAGGGATGTAACTTTTCAAAATGCATGTAGTAGACAAAGAGTTTCAAATAGAAAAAGGGAGTCAGATTGAAATCAGGGTTCTGTGCAACTGAAATATGGACTCAACTACAACTATTGTAAGATCTTACACTTGGAATTGGTGTTAAGAATTCACCTTGTTTAGTCAATTAAAATTTAATCTCAAGATGAGCCGTTGTCAGTATTGCCAATTTGTTCATCAATGGCATGTTTATATTATTCTCTCCTTAAAAAAAAACATGAAAAATATAAAGAAATTCATCATTAAAAAGCAAAGCTAGATATTAGCATGTGGTAAAGCAAAAATCCCCAATTCCCTGCATTAGTTGTAATAACTAAACACTGAAAATCCTAAGCAAAATAATATTAATGAGAATGTTATGGAAGACATGAAATGGCAGTTATTGTCCTAGATTTACTTCCTTTCTTAGCCAAATTTGTTGAGACTTTCTTGACTTCCTCTCTTCCCATATCCTTTTAATCAATGTCTATTTTTCTCTGTTTCCATCACTTGATTAAAACAACTCTTGTCCAAGTTGCCAGTGATAATACATATTATAAAATCTAAAGAACACATTTTTATCCTTATCCTGTTGACCACTTTCTCCATCTTTACACATGCTCTTATCCTGGCTTCTATGATGAGGACTATCCTAGTCTTCTGCCTCTGCCTGTGCTAAATGTTTGAATTACTTAGAGATCAATCAGGGGTTTTATTCTACAACTCTGCTCTGTCCCTGTAGTGTTCCTCAATATTTCAACAGCATTAAATAGCATCTATATGCTTATATTTCCCAAATTTACATTTTAAACCAAAATTATGTCAGCAGTAAACTCATATATTCAAGTATTTTCTTGTTATACCCTGTTGAAGTTTCACTTGGGAATCTCAAATATGCCTTAGTAGAACTCTAACTCTGTTTTCCACTCTGTTTTTTTCTCTGAAACTTCTGCCTCCCCTAGACTTCTCCAAATCAGCAAATAGCACCATAATTAACAACACTTCTCAAGCCATAAACCTGAAATTCATCCTTATTTCTCTATCCTTTACCTGCCCCCGCATATCTAACCAAACAGTGTGGAATACAGCCCCCAAATATACAGATCTTAAATCCATCCATTTATCTCTAGCTTGCCATCATGGTAAGCAGGTGATCATTAGTTCTTATTAGCCAGCAAAACAACTTTCTAACCAATCCCAGCATTTCTATTTTGACTTTCCTTAACTAATTGTGCACATAGAAGCCAGTGCAATATTTTTACCTTGAATTAGACCTTGCTTAAATCCTTCTAAATTCATCTCCTTGGAGTAGAATGCAACAACGATATCTTGGCATGTCCTATATCATCCTTTCTGATTTGATGCTACGAATCTCTCCTTCATGCCTCTCTGCCTTTCACTGCTTTTCTAAAATGCCAAGTTCTCTCTCAGTTCAGGGTCTGTGCACATGTCAGTTTTTTTTTCGTTTCATTTGCCATGCTTTTTTTTCCTTCTCTTAACATGTTTACCAATTAATTAATTTTGTTAGTTTGTTAAAACTGAATGGAAATGGGCATTTTTCTGAGGTTTACTGACTATTACAATGACCTTGAAACTGCCACCCTATTTTATTTTAAGTGATGTTGGGCAGCTATCTCAAGACCAAAAACAAATTTATCTAGACTCTAGGTTGAGAATTATTATGAACATCATAACCTTGAAAGATGGAGATGAATATAATAAACAAAAAGACATCAGTGATTCGGTGTTTCTACTCTGTATAAAGATAAATGTACAAAGAAAAAACCACAGAAGTCATAGTTAACTTTTTGAAAAGGTTGCTGTCTGGCAGAGTTATAGAAAACGGCTTACCATTGATCTATTTTCTTAGGAGAGAAAGAAGAAAAAGAAGGCAGCAACATTGGCTTTCATAAAGCCTTATATTCATTTGTTCCCTTCCTTATCTCCCCTCTATCCTTCTCTATGTCCATCTCTTAAATTGAGGACAAAATATACTCATTAGCAATTTAAAGTGTTCACTATGTTTCAAAGAAAAAAAGAGTTATTTTTAAGTTACAATTAGCAAAAGTAACTGCCTACCAGTGACAACGGTGACCTCTTTGACCACAGAATGATTCACACCCATTGTACCTACAACGTTGTTCCAACTGAGCTGTTCTGTGGAAAGAGCTCCTTTCGTGTGTGGTGAGTCACATTTCAACTATATTTCATGATGTCGGTCAAGTCTTACCTTTCCAGCAACGTTCTTACAGACCATTCCAGTCTCTATGTGGACTGCTTTTGAATTATGCTGCTCTGTCTACCAATATGGCCATCTGATCACCTCTCGCCTTATCAGTTAGTAAAGTAACTTATGAGTAGATTGGTCTTCTCCAGTGGCATTCTAAATTTATAGAGGGCAGTAGTAAAGTGTTTTTTTTTGTTTATTTAATATCTCTTCTAATGTTACCTAGTCCTAAGGATTTGTTTTATAATAAAAATATGATTAATGCAGCACATGATTATTGAGCTCTGCCTAGAGAACACAATGTACCATTGTACACTGGGAATCCTGTATTCATATATATTAAGAACTTAATATATGTCAAGTTGTTCTTTGTGTTTTACATTTAAAAAACTAATTTTCACTGTAAAACTATGACACAGACAACATTCTTACCACACACCCCAATTTACAGATTAAGGAGCTGACACAAAGTCACACTAAATAAGTTGCTCAAGGTTATAGAGCTTGTAAATAAATGGGGCCAAGATTTGAATCCAGGGAGTCTCACTCCAGGTATGTTATTAACTCCTTCACTCATTACACTTACAATCTTGTGATGAACACAACTGAATGAGTAGTTACAAAGCAACATGAATACTTTAACAGAGTAGAGACAGTACACTAAAGGAGTACAAAAGGAAAACATTTATGTAGATCTATGGGCCCAAAGTCTATGCACTCTGTATATAGAAGTGCGTGCGTGTGTGTGTGTGTGTGTGTGTGTGTGTGTGTGTGTGTAGTATGAGAGAGAAGTTGAATTTATACACACACACACACACACATTATGTAATTTATATACATATAAATTACATAAACACATACACACAGCATTAGTCCTTGCAGGTAGTTTTGATCTTCAATTTGTTTCTAGCTTTTGCATAATAACAGTTCTGCATTTAGGCTATTTAAAAATGCCTTAACAAGGGGCACCTGGATGGCTCAGTCAGTTTAGCATCTGATTTCAGCTCAGGTCATGATCTCAAGGTTCATGAGTTCAAGCCCTGCATCAGGCTCTGTGCAGACAGGTCAGAGCCTGGAGCCTGCTTCAGCTTCTGTATCTGTCTTTCTCTTTCAAAAACAAATAAACATTAAAAAAGCCTTAATAATAAAAAGACTCACTGCCTTGTCACCAGTAAAATCTTACTGCCTACATTTTCCAATGGAATTCCTGGGAAAAACATTAAATTTGGATTATTTTATAAAGCAAAACATGTTTTCTTAAATTACAACAAGATACAATTTCTTCTAAAATGGAGATCACAATTTTCTTACAAAATCATATGAAAATATATTGCTTACATGCAAATATTTGTCTTCTGAATTAATAACCCTATCTATAGTATTTACCAGAAATACCACAAAGTTGTGCAAATCATATTAATCTTTTAGTGTCTTCCCAAAGTGGCACTCTGGATATGTAACAATTACACTTGATCTTTCACGTTTAAAAGTTCCTACAGTGCTTCCAAGATTTTGGCATACATGTCATCTGTGAGAAGATCCAAAATTTCACACTCAACTTCTCTCAGCATTCTTTGAACCCAACAAATAAATTACCAAGAGGTTATTTTCATTATCCATTAACTGTTTGTGTATTTAAACACAGACAATATAAATGTAATTCTACCATCAGGGAATCCAGATTCTAGTGGAGAAGAAATTCTTTGGTTTTGCTAATCCTTTTCAGGTTAAAAATCAGTACAAAGTCTGAACCTCGGTGTCTTCCAAAATGCACCAGGGAAGAAAAGCCTGATGTGTACAGAGGGACACTGATGTGAAGGATGAGCCACAGATAGACTATAAAAACAATGCTCTGAGCATGGCTGCTGCATTGCACAACTCCAGAAGGCACAGTCACATTGTCTCCTATAGAAATAATGCTCCCTGAGTTGTGCAGTTCACAGCATGCTTAACCACCCCTGGCAGCCCTAACTAAAATTTCACTTTATGCTCCAAATAACAATCCCAAAGAGTTCATTTGGAAACATGAAATCATCAAACAAACAAAGGCTATTCCTCTTAGCTTCAGAAGCAGACTTTTCAAGATAATAGAGAAAGCATATCATTATGAAATTCAACATTTACATTACAGACCATTAATGATTACTTTAAGAGACTGTTTTTAAGTAACCATGCCTACTGGGGAACATGGAGCCAAACTTCTGTGAATGATTTCATCTTGCTCTCCAATAAAGCTTTTAATTATGGATACTTTTTAAAGTGCGCTACATTAATTAGCCATTTGCTCAGCAGGCTGCTTCCCAGGGCTCCTTCCAGTTCCTCTGACTCTGTGGCAGGACCTGGCAGTCGCTACAGCAAGAGTAAAAGTTCAGATGTTTGAAAACAGAATTCAATGATCTTTTGCCAACATGAAGAAGATAGATATGAGCATAAGGAAAAGAATGCATTGCTCTGCAAAACACTGCTTCATTTCTCAAACACAGAGGGAGGGCAGAGAGGAATAAATTGCATTGGGCAGCTTCTCAGGCTTAAAATAGAGGTTTACAAGGCAGTTCTATTTTTTTTTTTTTTTTTGGTACCATACATCATTACTTTAATATTATTTGGATAGGAAACTGATTTAACTCAATTACCTTTAACTGAATTCAGGACATTCAGTCACGCAAACAGGAAAGGAAGAGTAGAGTAGCATGAGAGTTATTAGGATTGAGGCAGAGAAGAAATGTTCCACCCACCCAGCTGCCCACTAGTACCATTACTTTTCCCATCCATAATTACATTCTATCTACAATTTTATTCTCTTCCCAGAGACACATAATCTGACTTCAGAAGTCATCTTTCTAAAGCGATGACATATTGAGAAAGCCTCACAACTTCAAGTGCCCTGTTAAAAATGCTGGACCTTTCTTCCCAAAACTGTTTCCTCTTGAGTGATTTCAATCCCCAATTTAGGAGCTTGAAAGCCTTGGTTTGGAAATATATTCAGTGGTGCCCTTCTTACACTGCAAAACCATGAATTTGGTATAGGAAATCTGGCTTAAAAACAAAACAAAACAAAACAAAACAAAACAAAACAAAACAAAACGTGGAAAACCCTGGAACCCTGGAAGGCAGGGCTATTGCAAGGACCATATTTGACGTCAATTGGCTGTACTTGGTAAAGGGAAGTTCAGCATCTGCCTTGTGCAGTTTCTGGAAGCCATCCCCACTAATGTCAACTTCTCTCTTTTGTATCCACCATATGCTCCCTACACAAAACAGGGTAATATTTATAACAAGGGTATGATCCAGCCACTTTATCCAATATATAAGACCTACATTTCCTGGATTTGTACTGTATAGTTATCCTAGGTTATTCACTTATTTATAACATTGGCTAATTGGGCCTTGAGCTTTGAATATGAGAAGCACTGGTTCAGATATGACCTATAGAATTCTGTGGGGATGAATGGGCATAGGCCAGAAGGGAGGTATTGGTAGAAGTTTAGGGTTTATATATATATTAGGGTTTAAATTATACATATTAAATATTATAAATATTAAATATAAATTATATATAATTATAAATTATAAATATATATATTGAATTTAATATATTTAATTAAATTAAAGTATATTTATATATATGTTGCATTTAATATATATTAATTAAATTAAAGTATATATATTTATATATATATATTAGGGATGAATGGGCATAGGTCAGAAGGGATGTCTTGGTAGAAGTTTAGGGTTTAAATTACATATATATATATATATATATATATATATATATATATATAAACTATTAAAGGAGGTGAGAGAAAAAAATATATATCAAAAATCATTTCAATTTGTGCCATATGTTAACAACGATGACAGCTTTTCTGGAAAAAGCTTGCTCTGTTTGAGATCGTCTCAATATTTTAAGGGTATATTTCTGAAGCTGACCTTGTGTAAATGACCTTGCTCAGAGATAGAGAGAAGGCAAATGGACTGTGGTTCCATGGATGCCCCCTCCAATGTAGCTCTGGTGCTCCAATGTCCCTAGGGAGGGAAGAATTGAGCTGAACCCACTGGATGCACTTTCCCTGGTGTAGCACCCAAGCTCTTGGACATGGACTAATATTTCTATTCAACAATTCCACATTGCTTCACCGTAACCTGTTCTTTTATCCACCCAATCTCTGCACTAGGCCTGAGCATAGGTAATAATAGGAAAATTCCTAGAATGTGAAAAATGGCACATAGTTTATAAAAGGCTTATTACATAAGATAATTTGCCTTTATCCTCCAACAAATATGTTAAGGAAGAATTATTAACTCCATTTTTTAAATGAGGAAACTGAGACTCGAAAAGGTTGAAGGTTTGCTCAGGTTCATACAACAAATACATCCAGAATGGACGCTCAAATGGGAGCATTACATTTCTAAATTCACTGTTCATTTAACTCACTGCATACCTCTATACTTAAATGAAACTTGAATGGATTCCACATTATTCTAAAGAATTCTTAAAATTTCCTAGTGACCCAAAAGAAAAGAGAGAATATATATGCCAAAAAGTTAGCATATGACTTCCATATTTCTGTGGAGAGCTCTCTTCTCATTTGCTAGGAACACTGAGACACTGGAGAAGAGTCATAATTCCCTGGAATCAAAGACTAAAATTAGACTAATTTGTTTTTACTGCACCAAAATATATCTTACTAACAAAGGGGTGCTGAGTTGTGGTTGTATGTACGGTGATGACACACAATCACACAAATATTGTGACACACAAAACCAACTCACTGTTGTCAGAGTATGCGGGGAAGTGAGGGTAAAGCTTACTGATAATGTGGTTTGGTTTCTCAGAAATAGATTTCTCTATTTTCTGAGTTTCTTAATGTTTTTGGCTCTGTGGGTTATTTTTAAAATTATCTAACTACAGTTTTAACATGTCTATTAATTACTATTTTGCTTTAAAATAGATTAGAAAGATGTTAGTAGATATCTTCAGTTCTTACATGATCATCATATACAAAAGATTGTCCTTTATAATGTTTCTTCTTTGCATAAAAAGATATTTGTCTCAATTACTCATTTTACTCTACTCTCATTTTATTTTTTAAAAGTTTATTAATTTGAGAGAGAGAGAGAGAGGGAGAGAGAGAGATAGAGACAGCCTAGCATGAGCAGGGGGAGGGGCAGAGAGAGAGAGAGAGAAAGAAAGAGAGAATCCCAAGCAGGTTCCACGCTGACAGTGTGGGGCTCAAAATCATGAATACTGAGATCATGACCTGAGCCAAAACCAAGAGTCAGACACTTAAACAGCTGAGCCACCCAGATGCCCTTACCCTACTCTCATTTTAGATTCCAATGCATTGGAAGTGGATTTTAATAAATTTAAGTTAGCATCCCCTGTGTTCTCTCCCATGTCTTGTTTTATCTCTTCTCTAATTTCTTTTTGGATATTGCTTTATAACCATCTTCCCTTTTTCCAAAAACTCTCCCTAAGTTTGCAAAAACATACAATCTTAAAAATACAAAACACACAAAAGAGAAATTTAACCCAGGGGCACTTGGGTGGCTGAGTGGGTTAAGTGTCTGACATTGGCTCAGGTCATGATCTCATGGTTCGTGAGTTTGATCCCCACAATGGGCTCTCTGATGTCACCACAGAACCCACTTCAGAAACTCTGTCCCCTTCTCTCTGCCTCTCCCTTGCTCGTTCTCTCTCTCTCTCTCTCTCTCTGTCAAAATAAATAATAAACTTTAAAATAAATAAATAAATAAATAAATAAATAAATAAAATTTAAAAAGAGAGAAATTTAACCTAAATGTCATTTTCCTCACTGCTTTATCTCTCAAATTATCACTCTTAACTTTCCCTCTCCTTTTATTAGCAAATATATTGAGGGGCGCCTGGGTGGCTCAGTTGGTTGAGTGTCTGACTTCGGCTCAGGTCATGATCTCACAGTTTGTGAGTTCGAGCCCCATGTTGGGCTCTGTGGTGACAGCTGAGAGCCCAGAGCCTGCTTCAGATTCTGTGTCTCCCTCTCTCACTGCCCCTCACCTGTTTGCTTTCTCGCTCTTACTCTCTCTCTTTCAAAAATAAATAAAACATTGGAAAAATATATTGAAAATGTGGTTTCCATTTTTTCCTCAGTGTTTTGCCTCCCATCACAATTGTGGGTGACACTGATGCCTATAGAATCTGATGTTCATGGATAACCTTTTAATTAATGCTGATTTCTCTCCTTTCTATAGGCTTTCTTTGTGATCTCATCAACTATTCACTAGGACAGTAGCTTCTCAATCTATATCATCAGTGCTCACTTCTCTTCTGCCCATTTCTTTCTTTTTTTTTAAATTTTATTTTTTTTAAATTTACGTCCAAATTAGTTAGCATATAGTGAAACAATGATTTCATGAGTAGATTCCTTAATGCCCCTTACCCATTTAGACCATTCCCCCTCCCACAACCCCTCCAGCAACCCTCAGTTTGTTCTCCATATTTATGAGTCTCTTCAGTTTTGTCCCCCTCCCTGTTTTTATAGTAATTTTGTTTCCCTTCTCTTATGTTCATCTGTTTTGTCTCTTAAAGTACTCATATGAGTGAAGTCATATGATTTTTGTCTTTCTCTGACTAATTTCACTTAGCATAATACCCTCCAGTTCCATCCATGTAGTTGCAAATGGCAAGATTTCATTCTTTTTGATTGCCAGGTAATACTCCATTGTATATATATACCACATTTTCTTTATCCATTCATCTATTGATGGACATTTGGGGTCTTTCCATACTTTAGCTATTGTTGATAGTGCTGCTATAAACATGGGGGTGCATGTGTCCCTTTGAACAGCACACCTGTATCCCTTGGATACATACATAGTAGTGCAATTGCTGAGTCATAGGATAGTTCTATTTTTAATTTTTTGAAGAACCTCCATACTATTTTCCAGAGTGGCTGTACCAGTTTGCATTCCCACCAGCAGTGCAAAAGAGATCCTCTCTCTCCACATCC
This sequence comes from Acinonyx jubatus, assembly GCF_027475565.1. Classification (NCBI taxonomy): domain Eukaryota; kingdom Metazoa; phylum Chordata; class Mammalia; order Carnivora; family Felidae; genus Acinonyx; species Acinonyx jubatus. The sequence goes on along the minus strand of NC_069382.1, from coordinate 121,955,375 downwards.
TCGCCAACATCTGTTGTTGCCTGAGTTGTTAATGTTAGCCATTCTGACAGGTGTGAGGTGGTATCTCATTGTGGTTTTGATTTGTATTTCCCTGATGATGAGTGATGTGGAGCGTTTTTCATGTGTCGGTTGGCCATCTGGATGTCTGCTTTGGAGAAGTGTCTATTCATGTCCTTTGCCCATTTCTTCACTGGATTTTTTTTTTTTTTTTTGGGTGTTGAGTTTGATAAGTTCTTTATAGAGTTTGGATACTAACCCTTTATCTGATATGTCATTGGCAAATATCTTCTCCCATTCTGTCAGTTGCCTTTTAGTTTTGTTGATTGTTTCCCTCACTGTGCAGAAGCTTTTTATTTTGATGAGGTCCCAGTAGTTAATTTTTGCTTTTGTTTCCCTTGTCTCCGGAACGTGTTGAGTAAGAAGTTGCTGCGGCCAAGATCAAAGAGGTTTTTGCCTGCTTTCTCCTTGAGGATTCTGATGGCTTCCTGTCTTACATTTAGGTCTTTCATCCATTTTGAGTTTATTTTTGTGTATGGTGTAAGAAAGTGGTCCAGGTTCATTCTTCTGCATGTTGCTGTCCAGTTTTCCCAGCAGCACTTGCTGAAGAGACTATTTTTATTCCTTTGGGTATTCTTTCCTGCTTTGTCAAAGGTTAGTTGGCCATACGTTTATGGGTCCATTTCTGGGTTCTCTATTCTGTTCCATTGATCTGAGTGTTTTGTTTTTTTTGTGCCAGTACCATACTGTCTTGATTACAGCTTTATAGTATAGCTTGAAGTCTGGGATTGTGATGCCTCCTGCTTTGGTTTTCTTTTTCGAGATTGCTTTGGCCATTTGGTGTCTTTTCTGGTTCCATGCAAATTTTAGGATTATTTGTTCTAGCTTTGTGAAGAATGCTGGTGTTATTTTGATAGGAATTGCATCGAATATGTAGATTGCTTTGGGTAGTATTGACGTTTAAACAATATTTGTTTTTCTTATCCAGGAGCATGGAATCATTTTCCATTTTTGTGTGTCTTCTTCAACTTCTTTCATAAGCTTTCTATAGTTTTCAGTGTATAGATTTTTCATTTCTTTGGTTAGATTTATTCCTAGGTATTTTATGGTTTTTTTTTTGTGCAACTGTAAATGGGATTGATTCCTTGATTTCTCTTTCTGTTGCTTCATTGTTAGTGTATAGGAATGCAACTGATTTCTGTCCATTGATTTTATATCCTGTGACTTTGCTGAATTCATGAATCAGTTCTAGAAGTTTTTGGGTGGAATCTTTTGGGTTTTCCATATTGAGTATCACGGCATCTGCAAAGAGTGAAAGTTTGACCTCTTCCTGGCTGATGTGGATGCCTTTCATTTCTTTGTGTTGTCTGATTGCAGAGGCTAAGACTTCCAATACTATGTTGAATAACAGTGGTGAGAGTGGATATCCCTGTCTTGTTCCTGATCTTAGGGGGGAAGCTCTCAGTTTTTCCCCATTGCAGATGATATTAGCGTTGGGTTGTTCATATATGGCCTTTATGATCTCGAGGTATGCTCCTTCTATTCCTACTTTCTTGAGGGTTTTTATCAAAAACGGATGTTGTATTTTGTCAAATGCTTTCTTTGCATCTATTGAGAGGATCATAGGGTTCCTGTCCTTTCTTTTATTGATGTGATGAATCACGTTAATTGTTTTGCAGATATTGAACCAGCCCTGCATCCCAGGTATAAATCCCACTCGGTCATGGTGCATAATTCTTTTTAATGTATTGTTGGACCCAGTTGGCTAATATCTTGTTGAGGGTTTTTGCATCCATGTTCATCAGGGAAATTGGTCTATAGTTCTCCTTTTTAGTGGGGTCTTTGTCTAGTTTTGGAATCCAGGTAATGCTGGCTTCACAGAAAGAGTTTGGAAATTTTCCTTCCATTTCTATTTTTTGGAATAGTTTCAAGAGAATAGGTGTTAACTCTTCCTTAAATGTTTGGAAGAATTCCCCTGGAAAACCATCTGGCCCTAGACTCTTGTTTTTTTGCCAGATTTTTGATTACTAATTTGGTTTCCTTACTGGTTATGGGTCTGTTCAAATTTTCTATTTCTTCCTGTTTCAGTTTTGGTAGTGTATATGTTTCTAGGAATTTGTCCATTTCTTCCAGATTGCCCATTTTATTGGCATATAATTGCTCATAACATTCTTTTATTATTGTTTTTACTTCTGCTGTGTTGGTTGTGATCTCTCCTCTTTCATTCTTGATTTTATTTATTTGGGTCCTTTCCTTTTTCTTCTTGATCAAACTGGCTAGTGGTTTATCAATTTTTTTAATTCTTTCAAAGAACCAGATTCTGGTTTCATTGATCTGTTCTACTGTGTTGTTGTTGTTGTTGTTGTTGTTGTTGTTGTTGTTGTTTGGTTTCGATAGCATTAATTTCTGCTCTAATCTTTGTTATTTCCTGTCTTCTGCTGGTTTTGGGTTTTATTTGCTGTTCTTTTTCCAGATCCTTAAGGTGTAAGGTTAGGTTGTATATCTGAGATCTTCCTTCCTTCTTTAGGAAGGCCTGGATTGCTATACACTCTCGTCTTATGACCACCTTTGCTGCGTCCCAGAGGTTTTGGGTTGTGGTGTTATTATTTTCATTGACTTCCATATACTTTTTAATTTCCTCTTTAACTGCTTGGTTAGCCCATTCATTCTTTAGTAGGATGTTCTTCAGTCTCCAAGTATTTGTCACCTTTCCAATTTTTTTCTTGTGCTTGATTTCGAGTTTCATAGCGTTGTGGTCTGAAAATATGCACGCTGTGATCTCGATCTTTTTATACTTACTTAGGGCTGATTTGTGTCCCAGTATATGATCTATTCTGGAGAAGGTTCCATGTACACTGGGAAATAATGTATATTCTGCTGATTTAGGATGAAATGTTCTGAATATATCTGTTAAGTCCATCTGGTCCAGTGTGTCATTCAAAGCCATTGTTTCCTTGCTGATTTTTTGATTAGATGATGTGTCCATTGCTGTGAGTGGGGTGTTGAAGTCTCCTACTATTATGGTATTACTGTCGATGAGTGTCTTTATGTTTGTGAATAATTGATTTATATATTTGTGTGCGTCCCCATTTGGCACATAAATGTTTACAATTGTTAGGTCTTCTTGGTCTATAGACCCCTTTGTTATGATATAATGCCCTTCTGCATCTCTTGATACAGTCTTTATTTTACAGTCGAGATTGTCCGATATAAGTATGGCTACTCTGGCTTTCTTTCGTTGACAATAGCATGATAGATGATCCTCCATCCCCTTATTTTCTTTTTTTTTAATATTTTTAATTTTTTAATTTTTTTATTTTTTATTATATGAAATTTATTGTCAAATTAGTTTCCATACAACACCCAGTGCTCATCCCAAAAGATGCCCTCTTCAATGCCCATCACCTACCCTCCCCTCCCTCCCACCCCCCATCAACCCTCAGTTTGTTCTCAGTTTTTAAGAGTCTTTTATGCTTTGGCTCTCTCTCCCACTCTAACCTCTTTTTTTTTTTTTTTCTTCCCCTCCCCCATGGGTTTCTGTTAAGTTTCTCAAGACCCACATAAGAGTGAAAACATATGGTGTCTGTCTTTCTCTGTATGACTTATTTCACTTAGCATAACACTCTCCAGTTCCATCCACGTTGCTACAAAGGGCCATATTTCATTCTTTCTCATTGCCACGTAGTACTCCACTGTGTATATAAACCACAATTTCTTTATCCATTCATCAGTTGATGGACATTTAGGCTTTTCATCCCCTTATTTTCAATCTGAAGGTGTCTTTTAGGTCTAAAGTGGGTCTTTTGTAAACAGCATATAGATGGATCTTGTTTTCTTATCCATTCTGTTACCCTATGTCTTTTTTTTAGTGCATTGAGTCCATTGACGTTTAGAGTGAATAGTGAAAGATATGAATCTATTGCCATTATGATGTTTGTAGAGTTAGGGTTTCTGGTGATGTTCTTTGGTCCTTTCTAATATTTTGTTGCTTTTGGTACATATATATATATTTTTTTTTTCTTTCATCTTTTTTCCCCTCAGAAAGTCCCCCTTAAAATTTCTTGCAGGGCTGGTTTAGTGGTCACAAGCTCCTTTAATTTTTGTTTGTCTGGGAAGCTTTTTATCTCTCCTTGTATTTTGAATGACAGCCTTTCTAGATAAAGAATTCTTGGCTGCATATTTTTCTGATTCAGCACACTGAATACATCCTGCCACTCCCTTCTGGCCTGCCAAGTTTCTGTGGATGGGTCTGCTGCAAACCTGATCTGTCTTCCCTTGTAGGTTAAGAACTTTTTTTTCCTTTGCTGCTTTCATGATTCTTTCCTTGCCTGAGTATTTTGTGAATTGGACTATGATATGCCTTTTGATGGTCGGTTTTTGTTGAATCTAATGGGGGTCCTCTGTGCTTCCTGGATTTTGATGTCCGTGTCTTTCCCCAGGTTAGGAAAGTTTTTGGCTATGATTTGCTCGCATAACCCTTCTACCCCTATTTCTCTCTCTTCCTCTTCTGGGACCCCTATGATTGTGATGTTCCTTTTTAATGAGTCTCTGATTTCTCTAATTCTTAAATCGTGCTCTTTTGCGTTAATCTCCCTCTTTTTTTCTGCTTCATTATTCTCTATAAGTTTGTCCTCTATATCGCTGATTCTCTGTTCTGCCTCGTCCATCCTTGTCGCTGTTGCATCCATCCATGATTGCAGCTCAGTTATAGCATTTGTAATTTCATTCTGGCTATTTTTACTTCTTTTATCTCTGCATAAAGGGATTTTAATCTACTTTTAACTCCAGCTAATATTCTTATTATTGTGATTCTAAATTCTGGTTCAGACATCTTGCTTGTATCTGTGTTGGTTAAATCCCTGGCTGTTGTTTCTTCATGCTCTTTCTTTTGGGGTGAATTCCTTCCTTTTGTCATTTTGAACAGAGAAAAGGAATTAATGAGGTAGAAAAATTGAAATAAAAACAAATTAAAATTAAAAAATATTAAAATTAAAAATTAAACACACACACACAAATAGAATACATCTATATGTTTTGATCTGGGTGTTGAAAGTTGTTTGACAGATTCAAGAAAAAAAAGGGGGGGAAGGAAATCATTTGAGAATTTGAAAATAATGAATACACTGAAGTAGACTAAAATGAGATGATGGGGGTAAAACATATTTGAAAAAATATACACAAAAGTAAAGAATGTAGTAGAAAAAATTTAAAAAATATATTTTTAATAAAAATTAAAAATAAATATGATTTTTTTTCATTTTTTGTATTTAAGAAAAAGAAATGAAAAATAGAAAAAAGATAAAAAAAGAAAAAAATCGTTTGAAAATTTGTAAAAGTGAATACACTGTAGTAGACTAAAATAAAATGATGGAAGTAAAATAGAACTTGAAAAAACTTACATAACAGCAAAAAATATAGTAATAAAAATTAAATAAAAATATTTTTAATAGAAATTGAAAGTAAAACGAAATTTTTCTCTTTCTGCATTCAAGAGAAGGAAAAGAAATGAAAAAGAGAAAAAAAAGAAAAAAAGGAAATTGAGAATTTGAAAAGATGAGTACACTGAAGTAGACTAAAATGACAGAAGTAAAGTAGAATTTGAAAAAATTTACACAAAAGTAAAAAGTATAGTAATAAAAATTATAGAACAATATTTTTAATAAAAATTGAAAATAAAAATGAATTTTTTCTCTTTCTGTATTCAAGAAAAAGAAAAGAATTGTAAAAGAGAAAAAGGAAAAAGAAAAAAAAAGAAAGAAAATTGAATAGATGAATCTGCTAACAGATTGAAGTAGGACTCAAATTTCATCTAGAAGTCAGTCTATGTAGCTCTTTATAGTCCATAAATTAAGCTCGCAGTGAGACTTGTGTTCTTGAAGAGCATAGTTGGCCCAGTTGGGCAGGACTCAGTGTAACAGCTCTGCTCTCCACTAGGTGGTACTTTTAGCCTACTGGGGTGGATTGTGGTGGGGCTCGTAGGTTCGAATGCGCATGCGCAGGAGCGGTGAAAATGCCACCAGCCCAGCTACCCAGTCTGTTCTTGATCAGCAATCGTGCACCCGTTCTCTGTCTTCAGCTCTCGTCCTCTCCCTGCTTTTTCACTCTCCGGGACCAGGCCTCAGGCAGTACCTCTCTCTCGAATTTTGTCTCACATGCGGCTGTTTTACCCGGCCCCTTACTTCCGAAGGACTGCGGCTTTGACCCGCTCTGCCCCTCTGCGGGCGGGTCTCACTGAGCAATGGCCGAATGAGCAATGGCCGAATGTCTGATGCACCCAGGAAGGCTTTCTGGACCCTGCTGCTGCCGGTGCCCCGAGACCGCAGCCAGGTGCCAGCCCGCCCCAGAAAAAGTTCGCAAGATAGTGTAGCAGCAGCGTTTCAGGGATTATGGAAAATCAGAACACACACCTGGCACCAGGCTTCACCCTTAACGACCTTGTCCCAGCACCAGCGAATGTGGCCGTTTTCTGGGGTCTGCTGGGACCAGGTGGCTTCAACAGTCTCTACCAAATGTCCTTCCAGCAGTGGAACCTCTTTTCCACATGTGGCCCAAGAACCTCCCAGACCCCACTCTGTTCCTAGGGATTCGCCCTTCCCACCAGAGCATCACCAGGTATTGAGCTGCGGAGTTGCAGCCTTTGCGCTCCCCTTGTTTACAGTCTTAATGGAATTTAAACCCTCTCCTTTCTCCCCTTTTAGTTTAGTCCCTGCAGCTGTTTCCAATTTTCCACTTTCTCTCCAGCCGCTTTTGGAGAGGGTTGGTTTTCCCATATTCTCCTCCCCTCCCCAGTCTCCGTCCTCTCTCCACGCAAAAGCAGTTCCCAACCTTTCGGGGCTTCTTGCTCCCCAAGTTCAGCTCTCCGCGCCGTGTACCTGTTGAATTCCTCTTCTACCCATTTCTTTCTCATATTTCCTGATCATTGATTTACCTCTAAAGTATTTCTTAAGATTCCCCCCCTCATCTCAACCTTTCCTAAAACCCACCAACATTTCTTACTTGAAAAGCAACAATCACTTACTTAGTATCTGTTTCCACCTCTCTTTCTTCTATTACAAAGATAGAAGCAATCCTTCTAACATGTAAATAGAAGTCTAAAACTCTTATAGAAACCCCCAATAATACCTGAAAAAGTAAATAATTTAAAATATAGAGATGTTTGTGTGATAATATTAAATAAAACAGAGTAAAAATACTGTATGCAGTGCTACAATAGCTAGATGAGTACCTTGCATGCATTTGGCAGTCACACACAAATTTCTACATAGTTGTGTATTACTGTGGAGGATGCCAAAATACATTTTAATGTTAAATTTTTCTATCGATTTTTAGGTGTAACTTTAAAATTAAATAATAAAGGGGCGCCTGGGTGATTTAGTCGGTTAAGCATCGGCTTCGGTTCAGGTCATGATCTCGCGGTTCCTGAGTTTGAGCCCTGCATCAGGCTCTGTGCTGACTGCTCAGAGCCTGGAACCTGCTTCAGATTCTGTGTCTCCATCTTCTATGTCCTTCCCCTGCTCACACTGTCTCTCTCTGTCTCTCAAAAACAAATGTTAAAAAAATTTTAATTAAATAATAAAAAATATGTATTCAATAGCTAAATTGCCTAAACTACTTGGCCTAACTGCTTCAACACAACACAGAAAATTTATTCAAAGCCATACTCAAGTTAATTTTTCCAAGAAAAACAAACAAACAAAAAAATAACTTCATCAAGGTATACAATGCTATTCAATCTTTTAAAAAATATATCTTGTTAATTTATCTTCCTATACTTGGCACATGAAACCCATTTTTCAATGCTTGCCTTTTATTTCTGTCCTAGATTCTACCAAAACTTTCTAGGCACTGAGGTTTTTTATCATCTATGTTTCTAATGCTCTTTTCAGCCATAAAAAAGAAGGAAATCCTGTCACTTGTGACAACACGGCCAGTCTTTGAGGGCATTGTACTAATGAAATAACTCAGACAGAGAAAGACAAATACTGTATAATGTCACTTATATATGGAATCTAAAAACAAAACAGACTCATAGATACAGAGAAGAGATTGGTGGTTGCCAGAGATGAGATATGTGGTAGGGAGCAGTGAGAGATATGGTGAAGGTAGACAAAAGGTACAAACTACCAATTATAAGATAAATAAGTCCTGGGAATGTAATGTACAGCATGGTGACTATAGTTAACAAGACTGTATTGTGTATTTGAAATTTGCTGAGAAAGTCTTAAGAGTTTCCATCATAGGAGGTTCCTCAAAAAATTAAAAATAAAAATACCAGCTCTTGCAGCAACTCCATTACTGTGTATTTACCCAAAGGAAAGAAAAAAAAAAACCACTAATTCAAAACCATATATGCATCTCTATGCTTACTGCAGCATAATTTACAATAGCCAAGATGCGGAAGTAACCCAAGTGTCCTTCAATACATGAATGGATAAAGAAGATGTGGTGTATATGTACAACGGAATATTACTCAGCCACTAAAAAATAATGAGATCTTGCCATTTGTAACAGCATGAATGGACCTAGAAGGTATTTTACGAAGTGAAATAAGTCAGATAGAAAAAGACAAATACCATATGATTTCACTTTATACATGGACTCCAAAAAGTAAAACAAATGAACAAGTGAAAAATCAGAAACAGACCCATAGATATGGAGAACTGTTGGTTGCCACAGAGGAGGTGTTGGAGGGATGGGAAAACTGGGTGAAGGGGAATAGTCTTCCAGCTACAGGATGCATAAGTCACAAGGCGGAAAGGAATAGCCTAGGGAATATAGTCAATATTATTATTATAGCATTGTACGGTGACCGATGGCAGCTACACTTGTGATCACAGGATAATGTATAAACTTGTTGAATCACTAAGCTAACACCTGAAACTAATGTAACATGTGTGAAGTACAATTCAATAAAAATCTTTAAAATTTAAAAAATGATAAAGGAAAAAATGTTCATCACAAGAGAAAAATATAACCATGCCAGGTGACAGACATTGACTACAAATATTTTGATAATCATGTCACAATATATACATATATCAAAATATTATGTTGTACATCTTGAATTAATACACTGTTATATGTCAATTTTATCTCAGTAGTACTAGAAAAAGTAAAAACAAGTCTTTGGCATATGGGGCCCATCACTGGACCATGACATCCTTGAAACAAAGAACCTTTACTTTTCATTTTTGAATCTCTCTTTTAACCTAAAAAACTCCTCAGAATGCTTATTTTCCCTCCACAAAATCTTTCATCCCTCTTACCCCTAAACTCAGTTGAGAGCATAGCATAGTACCTGGTTTAGAGCTGGAGCTGGAGCCTTCTGCTGAAATGTTATAGTCCTTGAGATTTATAATAGCCATAAGTTGGAAGAGAAATAACATCATCTAAATAAACTAACTAAGTAACTAATCAACTAACTAAGTAAATAAAGCAAGCACACAGAACCCAAGTAAAGTTGGGGCCTCTAGACCAGCCTAGTGTGGAAAAGCTAACCTTAGATAATATTTTCATTTCTAATTATGGAATAGTTACTGAATCTCAGAAAGGCATCAGAGAACTACAATAAAGACACATGAAAGCTAAGAATCCAATTAATAAACCAGCCTTGTCAAGCTATAATGAAGAATATGGATTTCCTTGGTGAAGGGCTATTCTGGGTCTTCTGTAAATTTCTAAAGTGCTTAATATAGTGGCTGCCTCTTCATATGTGCTCAATGAATATTGTGTATTATTATAATTACTATTGGATCTTTGGGGGTATATCATCCACTGCTTCCTCTAAACATATGGCATAATTTTGAATCATTGTTCTGGGTTGCTTGATTTCCAATCCAGATAGCCTCCCCTCAAATTTCAGTATGAGCTAGCATCCTGTAACTGAAACTCATCCTACCTATCTCATCTTAACTTGAAAGTTAATGGGAAAAGTACCCTTTTTGAAAGATAATTCTTTTCATTTATTTCTATTTTATTTTTTAGAGAAAGAGTGCACATGAACAAGCTGGAGAGAGGCACAGTGAGAGAGAGAGAGAGAGAGAGAGAGAGAGAGAGAGAGAGAGAGAATCTTAAGCATGCTCCATGTTGAGAGTGCAGCCTAACATGGGTCTTGATCCCACAACCCTAGGATCATGACCTGAGCCAAAATCAAGACTCAGAATCTCAACTGACTGAGCTATTCAGACAACCCTAAAAGATAGCTCTTGAGCTCATGGCCCATTTTATTCAAAATCTTCATCTAGATCTTGAAAATTATTATTAATCTCCTTAAAGTTTGTGTCATGGTAACCAGACCACAAGGTAAAGTTATAAAATTTGATAACTGCACTCTATGTTTATTATAAGAGCTCTTCTTTAAGAAGCAAAAACACAAGTTGCTGAGTGTTTGATAAAGGTTCAGTAAAAGTTAAAAGCAGAAAACTCATAAGAAACAACATTAATGGAGCATATTTTCAAAATATAAGAGAACTAGATCTGGTCTGGAAATCTGTTATAAAGGTATTATTCAAAAACCTATTTGCTTAATGACCAACTTGGTTCCAAATACTGGCAAGTTCTACATAGCATGGATTTTCTTTTTTAATGGAAAATTAATGAAACAAGGAATGATGGGATTCTGCTAGATTTCTTAGTTTTCCAAACAATATGGTCTTAGACCTTAAAGGTTTCAATTCCATTCTATGAAAGAAAGGCAAGTTTCCAACTCTTAACCAAGGATGAGGAGAGTTTTTTTGTTGTTGTTTTTTTTTTTTCACATATTCTGTATGGGACTTCATGAAGAAAGCATTTAAATGACAATAAATCAACCACACTAATGCATAAGAAATTGGATTTAAAGTTTATGTTAATTGAAAAGACAGGAAGCACTTACTAGAAGTCTTGCTTTGAACTTGGCCACAACTTCAGTAGTTTTAATTATTTTTTATTGTTAGGTTATTAACTCAAGGTACATTTGAAATATTGCTTAATTTCCTTCAACATTAAGTCATAGTTTGTCCTTTGCTTCTTATTATGCATAGAGAAAAAGAACACATGTGAGTATGAATGCAAAGCACAGGAATGAAGAAGACACAAAAGAACTAAATAGGGACCTAGGAGCTACTAATAATCATCATAATAACAGATTTAGGTTGGGTATATTGGGGCCTTATTATCTAAATCATTTTTCATTTGGCAGTATTTGACTTAACAAGAGCATTTTTACATCCTCTTTGTCTTTGAGTTTTCCCTGCCAGAAAATATTGCAACTATAAGCCACATTCCTTGGAGGCTCAGACCAAATCATGAGAACTTAGTTTAATGACAGGCTTTCCTTTTTGTGTGTGATGTAATTATGCCTTAAGTATTTCTGTACAGTTGTATCTTAGTGTCTCCATCTATAAAGGAAGGCAGATGCACTCTGTCACATACTTACAAGTACACAGAATCAATAAAACACGTTTAGATCTCTATAAACTTAGATACCATTATGATTTTTGAGCACTTCCCTTCTTATGGAATCTCTCAATAAGTGATAAGTTATTGCCATTCCAATCCACACACTCATATAGCCACACTCTTTTCATCTCCCCACTTTCTCTTTACTTGTCCCTTGCAAGCACTGTGTTAACAGCACTTTTATTTTCATGTAGTTTGTCCACACTAACCCTTACTCTCTTCATTCCTCTGTATTGTGTTACTTCAGCATCATTATTACCATCATATGTGGAGTGCCAACTATGTAAACGGCATTTCCAAATGACAGAATAAAGTGGGTTTGAGGGAAATCCACTTCTCCCCCACAAGTTCAGAAGCATGAAAGAAGAGAATTTAATCATGAGGAGTGACAGAAAACCCTCTTAAAAATGAGCCTATTTTTAAAAAAATGAAAATGTAACATGGTAGACCCCCCATTTCTATGGCCAAATATTAATACAATATTAATAAAATATTAATAGTAATATCTCATCCACCTGCCTCCTCGCTACACCCAGATAAAGGTGTAGGCCTATTCCTATTTGAGAGGCACATGCAACACACCTTCTAAATAACAGAAGTTATATCTGCTCATATATTCCAGAGTCCCTACAAGGGGGAAGGGCATTTCTCATTTAATCACATTGCTCTCCCCAGTTCACAATTACTACGTGACATAGCCTTTAAAAGCTGGATATAAAGTGCATTACTTTAACAAACTTCATTCCTTTAGGTAGAACAGCAAAAGAACTGCAAGGCAGTTTATTTCTGTCTCCTTACTATATGTCTCCCAAACATTAATACTGAGTTTTCATGAGCAATGCCTAGTGTTCAACCTATATCACATGGACTCAGGAGATTTCTTCTACATCATCCATTCAAAGAGTACATTGTGGGATATCAAGATATTTTAATTTGATCCGTTGACTCCCTGATATTTTTAAGTATTCTTGTCCTTTTCCCCACTTACCATAAGTACCATAGAGTTTGGTTCTTTCTTCCCTTTTTATACTATTACTATATTCTATCTTCCCTTCTTTTCATGGAGCTTCTCATCCAGCTAGATCCTCCTAAATGCACTAATTCAAACACAGTAAGAGGAAGGAAACCTAAGGTAAATCCACACAAGGACACAATACATGCTGGGGAGGATGATAAAAAATAAAAAAAAATAAAAATAAAAATAAAATAAAAATAAATTGATCACTGTGCTTTAAAAGTGCCAAGGTCATGAAAGACAAGGGAAGATTGAAGGACTGTTACAGATAGGAGAGACTAAGGAGAAATAACAGGTACATGATTCTTGATAGGATTTTGGAACACAAAAAAGGACATCAGTGGGAAAAATTATGAAAGTCAAATAAAGTCAATGCATTGAAAGTTACTACTTTTGTGCCCATGTTAATTTACTGTTCTTACCACTGTCCTGTGGTTATGTAAAGTGTCAATATTACGGAAAATGAGTGAGGACAAGAAATAGAAGAAAATTGTTTCAACTTCTTTAAATGGAAAGCCTATGCATAAACAAAGGCCATGCTCCAAAAATTTTGATTGAACCCGACTTTCAGGGAAAATGGAGAATCGGAAAGTAAAATGATTAGATTAATGTAGGGAAAATTTGTTTCCAAAACAACCAAGTTTCATTTGTTAGCAAAACCACCTCATGAATCATCTAACAAGTTCTGGAGAAGCAACATAATAAAGGGCCAGGGCTACAGAGCAGAAAGCAGGGAAACATGGTTCCTCACTATTTTCTTCAACACTCCCAGCCACTGAGGAAAGAAAGAAAGCTTAAGTAAACAGCAAACTATCTACAGCCATCTGTGAGTGAGGATTTGCCCCCTAAGCCCCCATTGAGTTTGTTCTTTTTAAAAGTAAAAATGTACACTTGCTCACTGTGACACAGTATCTTTCACTTGGAGAAACTGAAACTCTTACCAATGTTAACATTTATGGAGATTACAAAAATACCCCACTTTTAGAATCCCAGTTATGATACAAGGTTAAAACAAAACAAAACAAAACAAAACAAAACAAAACAAAACTTCCAGTAATTCACAAAAATTCTGTGCAGCGATGACATAAAAACCAATAGAAAAATTTGAGATATTCATTGGGAGTGATAAAATACAAGTATCCTTAGCAAAGTTTTAGTTGTTAATAGGATATTAAATTTGGTTAGTGTAACAGATTTTAAAAGTGTTTTGATACATTTTAAACCATAATGTATTGAATACAATAATGGTATTTATACCATAGTGGCATGCACATAAAATATCAATATATCCACTATATTTATAAGAAAAAGGTGAAAATTCACAAGGTTTGTTAATGGTATAATCTACACATGGCAGAAACTGATATTTGGTATAAGCCAAAGGCTTCAGCTCCAAGGGTATGGTAAACTGAATGTAAGGGAAGAGGTTGATGTACAAATCTTAGCTGGTTTCCATTTAGGACTGCAGGCCTGATATGGTCACATCTTCTAGGTTTTCAAGACAAATTTGAAATTTTATCAAATAAAATTTGATCAACCAAAAATTTAGTGTCTTGTTTTTTCTGATTCAGCTGGTAATGACATTTCTCAAAAAATACATTTCTAGATATAATACTACATTAATTTCCTCATCACTTCTCACTTGAAGACTAACGAGTGAGATAAAAGTGTGGCTATCTTATTATACCTATTGTGAAATTCAGAAGAACATTCTATACCATGTAAATATTATGTGGTATTCCTTAATATTTAAGGATTGCATAAGTTCATTTTTTTAAAAATAAAGCACCATACCAAACTTTGTGGGTCAACAAAACACCTGTGGCCCCCCACATTTTGACATGTGAGGTATACTTTATGCAAAAATTCTTAAGGATTTTTAAGAAGAGAGAGGAAGAGAAGGAGGAGGAGGAAGAAGAAAAAGTGAAATGCATAATCCTTCAAGTGTATCATCGGTTTGTTGCCAGGATCAAGTGAGAGAATGCATATGGAATAAATAATAAAATAAGTTACTGCATGAAGGTAAGAAATTCTAATTGTTTTTATATTTTATGAAAAAATCATGCTTGTCTTGAAACTTTTCTCTCAGCCATTCTTAAAGTATCCTAGTATATTATCCCAGGTATGCAGAGTAAAAGGCTGTACACAGTCTCCAAACACAGATGTGAGTTAGCTTCTGTGATTTGTGCCTCTTTGCCTCCAAAGACAAAAATATGAGGAGGGGTGCCTGACTGGCTCAGTTGGTTAAGCATCGGACTCTTGGTTTCAGCTCAAGTCATGATCTCACAGTTTCATGAGTTCAAGCCCCTTAAGCTCTGTGCTGACAGCACAGAGCCTGCTTGGGATTCTCTCTCTCCCTCTCTCTCTCTGCGCCTACCCTGCTGTCTTGCTCTTTTTTTCTCTCTTTCTCTCTCTCTCTCAAAATAAATACATAAACTTAAAAAACAAATATGAGGAAATAAAATTACTAATAGTAATATTTAAAAATATTGTTCTGTATTTAAAACAAGTATAATATGGGGCGCCTGGGTGGCTCAGTCGGTTGAGCATCCGACTTCGCTCAGGTCACGATCTCATGGTCCGTGAGTTCGAGCCCCGCATCAGGCTCTGTGCTGACAGCTCAGAGCCTGGAGCCTGCTTCAGATTCTGTGTCTCCCTCTCTCTCTGGCCCTCCCCCCGTTCATGCTCTGTCTCTGTCTCAAAAATAAATAAATGTTAAAAAAAATAAATAAAAAAAACCACAAGTATAATAAAGTAAATAAAATTGCATACTTCAATTTAGTCTTCAAATCAGAGTTAATAAAGAAATTAATGCATATAATATTTTGCCCAACAAACTGGATATTTTCCTATGAGATAATGTGAATAACTGTATCATTGATATCACTTTCCAGATATAACAGAAATACCAGAAAACTAGTGGAGAAAATTAAGCAAATGTATGTGTGTCATTGCATTTCTGTACATGGCAAGGATAAAACAAACAAGGGCTTATTTTGTAGAGATAAACGTGGATATATGGCTCTGAGACCAAACCACAACCTCTCACAGTTCAGGGTCTCTGGTGACGAATTTCCCCCACTTCAGCCCTTCTAAGAAAGGAAAACTTCGAGTGGGTTTTAACCCCCACTTGTTTTAGAACTTTCCACCCAGGCTTCAGAGCCAGACTGACTAGATGTTAAGTTCTGCCATTTATTGTAAGATCAAGCAATCGATTTAACTTTCTGAGCCTCAGTTTCTAGATACGTAAATAGTATTGAAAGTACTTACCTCTTAGATGATGAATTGCTAAAACTGACTCTATTAACAAGGAATATTTTTAGATTTTACACTCTCAAGGAACATAGCTATTTTTCAAACAAAAAAAGGAAATTCTACTCTGCATTGCCTGCTGCTATATGTTATTTTGACATCTAAGGAATATACCCTGTGTGGGTTCTGATAGTATTGAAGAGAGATTTATTACTCTCTTGACTATAATTTCAGAAGGAGCCCTATTCCATATATGTATATATATATATGTATACATATATATATACTACAAATTAAATATTAATTATATATTTAACCCTCAATATCCCAGTGTGCAATTTTTTTCAACAATTGCTGTTATCCAACAATATTCTCTGTTAACAAATTGGATTCTATTTTAGATATTAATAGTAACACTTATTAGCAAGAATAATACTTGGGAATCTGACTATGTCAGGTACTGAGCTAAGCATATTACACACATTATGGCATTAGTGAAGTATAAAGAAAGGAAATTTGGAGTGAGTGACCTGAGTTCAAATCTTGACTCTTCTTCCTGGCTGACTAACAAAGAGGAAATTCTATAACCTCTCTGAGTCTCAGTTTGCATATCTGTATTATGAATCTTATGTACAAGGTTGTTATAGGGATTAACTCAGTTAATTAGAGCTTGAGATCAGTGTTTGGCACAAAGTAGACACAGAATTGGTGATAACTATTATTATTATTGTCATTGTTATTGTTATATATTTTAATTGAGAACTTGTTCACTTTCAGGATCACTGTAGTAGGCATAGTGGAAAATTTTGCAGTGAATTTCAATCCCAGATCCCAAATTATTTTTTTTAAGTTTTTATTTAAATTCTAGTTAGTTAGCATATAGTGTAATATTGGTTTCAGAAGTAGAATTTAGTGATTCATCACTTACATATACACTCAGTGTTCATCACAAGTGGCCTCCTTAATATCTATCACCCATTTAGCCCATCCCTTGCCCACCTCCCCTCTAGCAACCCTCAGTTTATTTTCTGTAGTTAAGGGTCTCCTATGGTTTGCCTCCCTCTCTTTTTTTAATTTCCCTTCCCCTATGTTCATCAGTTTTGTTTCTTAAATTACACATATAAGTAAAATCATATGGTATTTTTCTTTATCTGACTGACTTATTTTGCTTAGTATAATACACTCTAGCTCCATCCAGTCCATTGCAAATGGCAAGATTCATTCTTTTTGATGGCTTAGTGATATTCCATGTAAATATATACATATATGTATATATATGTGGAATACATATATACACAACACATCACATCTTCTTTATCCATTCATCAGCTGATGGATGTTTGGGCTCTTTCCATAATTTGGCTATTGTTGATAGTACTGCTACCAATATCAGGGTGTATGTGCCCCTCTGAATCAGTTTTTTTGTATCCTTTGGGTAAATACCTAGTAGTGAAATGGCTGGGTCATATAGTAGTTCTATTTTAAACTTTTTGAGGAAACTCCATACTGTTTTCCAGGGTGTCTGTACCAGTTTGCATCCCCACCAACACTCTATGAGGGTTCCCCTTTCTCTGCGTCTTCACCAACATCTATTGTTTCCCATGTTGCCAGATCACAAATTCTAATATCTGTTATCACTTTGATTGAATCACATTACATCACTAAGCCTCAATTTGCTCTTCTGTAAAATATGAATAGCAACATCTGACTAATGGGCCTAATATTACCATCAAACAAAGTAACATAAGAAAGGTTCTTCACAAAGTATAAAGCCTTTAGAGAAATATAAGTATCTTCTTACCTAAACAGAAAAAAATAAGACTCGATTGTATCTTGCCTTTTTCTCATAACATCTGCCCCAGTGTCCACTCTCCACCCCCACCCAATGGAAAGCTTCAAAACTACAAACTCCAAATCAGAATGGTTCTTTTATGTTTGAAGACACAATGCACCTAACAAGAAATATTGAAAGCAGCTGCTCTCTAAAATTTGCAACAAATTCTTCTATGAGCAAAATTAAAAATAAAATAAAATACAATAAAATAAAATAAAATAAAATAAGAGAGAGATTCTCAAATTTATAGTGGTTAAAAATGACAGCATTTTTTCACTCTTGAGAATGTTTTTTTATGGATTTTTTGTCAAGCCTTTCTTTCCTGCCACTCTTTGCCTACTAGGGAATCTGAAAATGACAAAATGAATTGTTGAGAATCAAACACACATTAATTAAAAGCCTCAGACCCAGTCATCCTTTTTCTCTAGCAGCAATTTTTCTGATTGATACATGTACTTGTGGTTTCACTCTTATATTTTGTTGATAAAATGTCATTTTTTCTTACAATTTAATGATTATGACACCAGGTAGGAATGTTTCAGGCTAACACATCATTCTCAAAGAGAACCACTCAGCGTAGGTGTTTCCCACAGTAGGCAGAAGGATTTTTTCAGTAATAAGGTAAGATTTTTACCAATCAAGTAGAGATTTCTGAAAACAACTAGATACTTGGGATAGAAAATAATTTTAATGAATATGTAAAGTGGATTATTTTTTTCCAGCAACTCTGGAAACCATATAGTGGTGTTCCAATTTTTAAAAAGCTTAGTCACTAAGTTAATAGTGGAAGTTCATCAGATATGACTAACAAAATTTTTTATCTTCCCAGTATAGAAGAGAAAAATTTGACAATAATTCAGAATTTATATTAAACTCTTTTCAATGGAGACCTGGATGATGTATTTGGTTACATAATCCTTCTAAATCTTTTCTCACTGTGTGTTAATGAAAGTAGAAAAGACCGGTCTTTCTTTGGACATTCTGAACTCGCAAAAGCGTGAAATTTCTTTGAAGTTTTCTGTTTCATTTCTAAAGTTCATCTGAACTTTGCATTATGTTCCTTAATATAGGCGAATCTCTTTTAAAAGAAAAAATATCAAATAAAAATTTTTGATTAATGAAAATTAATGTGTACCAAGAAGATGTCATGTTTATCATGCTTCAAGACACTATTCTCAAATTCTAATGTCCATACAAATCTCCTAGTAACATTGTTAAAGACAGAGATTCAAACTCAGTTGTCCTGAGGAGGGCCGAAGATTCTGTATTTCTGAAGGCTTCCATAGAAGAAAGAAGTTGCTGGTTCCAGACTATATTCCAAGTAGCAAAATTTTAAGGGACAATTAAAAACCAATCCAGAGGAGTCCCATGTAGACTCATGAGGGAGATATGAAATTCTTAAGTCATACAGTAAAAATCAGGTTATGTATAGGAATAGTTATTTCTGAATTGTAAACAAAATGTGAAAATTTCTCACTTTAATTAAACTCTAGCTACTTATCTATATAATTTCAATTACTCAAAAGTTAATTGGTGTCTATCAGTTTACACATATTCTTTAGATTTTAATTTAGTGTTATATTGTACTGAATATGTTCCTTTGTGGCGTTTCTGACTACCTTATCACTTTGATGAAGCCAGTTCTGACACTCTGGCCTTAGGAAGGTTCAAGAAATAGTATAGGATAGGGTCAGAATTTTAATCCACTCTGACTCGAGAACCTGGCCACATACTCTTAGAAGATATATATATATATATATATATATATATATATATATATATACACATACATATATATATACATACATATATATATACATACATACATACATTTTTTGGCCATAAACTCTGAAATCTTAAGTTGCAAATGTATTGCAAATGGAAAAAATTAATACAGTAATATAGTATATTAAATATAATTATTTTCTTGAATTAATGTTAAAGCCCCTTGACAGCATACTTCTTTATAACATAAGTATCTAATGTACTAAAAACACATTGAGCTGAATACATTTTATTTTAGGTGTGTTATAAAACAAAACAACAGAATTCCATAATCTATAACACAAATAATGGATAATATCCAGTCTCTAATATTCAGTCTCAGAAACCTGAATTGTTGCTAATCCTTTTTTTTTTTAAGTTTATTTCTTTGTTTTGAGAGGGAGAGAGAGAGAGAGCGCGTGCGTGCACACGAGCGAGTGGGGGAGGGGCAGAGAGAGAGGGAAAGAGAGAAACCCAAGCCAAGCTGGTGAACTGTGAGATCATAACCTGTGGCAAAATCAAGAGCTGGACACTTAATCAGCTGAGCCACCCAGGATCCCCAGTGGTTGTTAATCTAATACAAAATTCTGGGTAACCATTTTATGCAAAAAATAAGGCTCTGAATTCACACTGAAATCACTTGTTAAGCCATTCTAGAAGAACTCTACCATTTTGAATAGTTTCAAATACACATGTTGCATTTTCCTGATCTGGGCAATAGAAGTTTATTTATAATCTCTCTTTACCACGTTATTTATCTTTTTCACAGCAACTTTAAAATCAGTGCTTTGCAGGGAGGGGTATTGAGTTTTCTCAAAGTCCAATTATTTTTTTAAGTTTATTTATTTATTTTGAGAGAGAGAGAGAGAGAGAGCGTATGAGCAAGGTAGGGGCAGAGAGAGGGAGAGAGAATCCCAAGCAGGCTCCACACTGTCAGCATGGAGCCCAACACAGGGCTCAAACTCAGGAACTATGAGATCATGACTTGAGCGGAAATCAAGAGTCAGATGCTTAACTGACTGAGCCATCCAGGCACCCCATCTAAAATTCCAACTATGTTTTTAGTATTGGTAAAACACTTGGGAAGTGTGAGAAAATCATCTCACATGGCTACACTTTTCTCCAAACCTTTAAATAGCTTCTGAAAGCTCAGTTTGTGCAATTAGA
The DNA here is from genome assembly GCF_027475565.1 of Acinonyx jubatus. Taxonomy (NCBI): domain Eukaryota; kingdom Metazoa; phylum Chordata; class Mammalia; order Carnivora; family Felidae; genus Acinonyx; species Acinonyx jubatus. The sequence goes on along the minus strand of NC_069382.1, from coordinate 121,934,907 downwards.
TCACTGACAGCTAAGGAAGGGAGAAGTTCAAAGAGTGGCTCAATCAAACCACTAAACCAGACAAGTGGAAAATTGCATTTTGTTGCCTTGTGCTAGGTAAGCTATTACCTGAATATGTATGCACATATTTATTTCTATGTTTATTAATCTGAAGTTCTTGACTTCTCTTTTACCGTTTCTATAGCCCTTATTTAAACAAGTTGGTATTTTGGTTTCATTTCTTTAATCCCTAGATGGCATTTCTCACAGAATGAGATTTCTCTCATCTTATTTTAATGTTTAGTGTTTATGAAGGGGGTCCACTTGTGAACCCAAATGTATTAGTTATACTCCAAAGTAAAGTTCTGTATAAGCCGTCTGGAAGTACTGGTACTAAACTAGGTAACACTAATTCAAATAAACACAGGCTGATGTGCATACAGTCAGATAGCAATGTGCAATGGATGATTCAATTTTTGATTATTTATGTGTCTTCACGCACAACTGGTGTGTGCTGTAGTATAACCTGTGACCCACAGGTCCCTGAACTGATTTGGGAGATCCATAAAGTAGCTGAAATTGGGTGAAATTTGTGTATATATGTTCATGTGTATATTTCTTGAAAGAGATGGTATTGCTTTCAGGAACTTCTCAAGGGTGTTTTAAATCCCCAGAAAAGATTAAGAATCACTGTCTTAAACCAAGAAATATCTGGCTTGTCACTTACATGTGTGCTTTAGCAGGCTAACAGAAAGCATGAATGATGCAAGCTAAGACAAGATACAGAAGTGTGTATCAAATATTGCCAGAAATCCTAAAGATCTTCAAGGGAGCAGAAAATACTAGCATTTGTTAAACTACTACTATGAGTCAGACACTGTATTGCATGCTTTTCATACTCATTAAATCTTGACTACAATTCTGTGAGATGATAAAGGATTCTTCTCTACTCCATTTCACAGCTGAAAAATTTGAGGGTCAGAAAAATTAAATACTGAGCAATTAGACCTCAACATTTATGATGCAATTATCTGTGCTAGCTACTATTTCATGCATTATTTCACTTAATCCTCACAACAACTATACAAGAAAAGTGTTACCCTTATTTAGTAGATGCATAAATTAAAATTTAGAAATTTATGTTGCTTACTAAAACTACATAATTAAGGAAGGGCAGAATCAAGATAAAATCAAACAACACATAAAATAAATTGTGTCCATAATTATTATTTTATAACAAATACGATTCAAAAATTCATACTAATTTTAGTAAAGCACAACTGCTAAGTAGGTAATAATGATAATTCACAATTATATCCTATCAAAATGATTTTATATCTTAAAGGGGATTAACAGTTGGCAAGAATGAATGTTTTAAAAGACCTATAAGAATTAGGCTAAACTCTTAAGATGAGAGATGACTTCAAGATTCTTACATGGTTAGAATTTTTGAATTGAAGGGAAAGAACCTTAATACAATCCAGCCCAGCCACTTTCTTATGCCGAATCTTCTCTATCTCCATCAAGCTAGCATCCAGCTCTTGCTTAAGATTCTCAATGGGTAGGAATCTATCTCTCGAAGAGCCCATCGTAAGATTTTTAGTTTTTACCATGGGGAAAATTAAATAGGGAATAAATAATGTCCTGAACTGGAATATAATTCCACTAGGTTGGGCATCCCAAGCCTATACTCATTCAGAGAAGGCAGATGCTCTCTTCCTGCTTTCACTCCTCTTGAGCATCCATTGTCTCTTACTTAGGTTTAGGATATCCCTTTGTTTCAAGATTGTTTTTACTCACCGAAAACATGGGTGCAAAATGTCAAAGATCTATATTCGGTGTTGTTGACTACCAGAAGCAAGGTGATTCCTTCTGTGATTTTCTTCTATCATATGTGATTTTTAAGAGCCTTTGTTTTTTTTGTTGTTGTTTTTTTTTTTTTTTGGTGTCCTTGATATTATGTGTACACAGTACTTCCTTTATTCAAACATTTATTAAATAGGCACTCTATTGAGTGCAGAAGACATAAAAATACATTTACGTCCTTCAAAGGGACCACGATTTAGTGGAGGAGACAGACCAGTAGACTATGTCAGTAGAAATAACAACTTCTCTGCAGAGTACAGAAGAATGCCTCATCACATCAGCTATACATTCCTAGAGGAGATGAGTTCTGGAGTGCTTACTGGTGGCTTTGTCCTTCATAACATCATTTTCACTATGCCATGTCAATCTTCTGTATTTTCCTGAGTTCTATGGCCTTCTTCCAATCTTTGTTTCAAGTCTTCCTGTCCTTTTAAAATCCAAACTTATCTGAGAGCAAGTTGTGCAGTCAGATGGTTCTCTCTGGGAAACTAATTCTTCCCTTATTTACCAGAATAACTTTTGATTGCAGAAATAGAATTTCATTTGTGATGACATTTTCAACTTTAGAAGCTTCATAATATATTGTGATTCATGATTCTTATGCTTGTTTTGTTGACAAAAAAAATAAATTAGAAAACAACACACTTCTCCCTTCCTTCTAACAGCCCTATTCCTTTGTCTAATGTTTTCCTGTGTGATAATTGTCAGGGTCACCCTCAGATAATTGGTACGCTGGCATTTAACAAGTGAACAGATCACACGGGGGGAATGTTAGCAATGAATTATGAAGAAACTAAATGCAAATTTCAATAAGAATGTATTACTTTTCCCATTGTGAAAAAAATATGAAGAGTGCAAGATGCCTTCTGATTTTTTGTCTTTGTCGTCAAGTTTTCATCATGATTGATCATAGAAGTAATAATCTAGTGATATCTTAAGCTTTCCATCGACTCATTTTTATCTATTTAAACATTGAGGAACCTGATATTCTCCTTTTCTTTCCATATTTGCAGCGTAATATATTTCCATACTATATTAGAAGCTCAAGCTTCTAGACAAATCATGTAGAAGCCTTTTATATCATGTAGCTCTGCCTATGATATCTGAAGTCTGCAATAGAAGAGGACCTTATGAAACATATTTAATGAGGAAAAGAAACCCACTAGAATTCTCAACCATCATCTTCTTTCATATGTCACCACAATTTAAGTTTTAGAGAAAAATGTAGCTTTTTGTCCAAATATAAAGTATAGTATAGTAATCTGTATAGTATAGTAATCTGGCTCCATTTACTTACTTTCTTTCAAATAACTGAAAGAGCTTTCATGAATATTATCCCATCCCAAAGATGGAAGTATTGGTTTTATGACCACCATTTTGCCTCTCGAAACATGCCTATAACATTCCTGATATTGTTTCTAAACTAAGTGACTGTCTTCCCTTCCATAACAAAAAATGACATAATATTTTGCTTTTATCTCCTTTTACTTCTCATATTTGTTGTTACCCAGTATCATCATATGTCTTTCATAATAGTTCTTAGACTGCATCACCATCATATTGTTAAAATCCTTCCATGGAAACTAATCTCTCTTGGAGAATTAGCTTTCAGCCCTCTGCATTCTCTATTTTGCTTATTATCTATTTTGAGCTATATAATCTAGCAAAGGTCACTAAATGACAAAAAAAACTTATTTCTCATAAGCTGATTATATTATATGTATAATAAGTTATCCTATATACTTGTTAAATTTAAAAACATTCTTTAGGTTTGTTTTTCCAACCTCAAAGTATATACAAAATCAAACTGTACCTTTGCTTTGGTCCAGCCCCTTGTGACAACTTATCCTCACTCATAAATGTATTAAACATACATGTTATATGTGAGAAAAAGTAATTTTGTAATCCACCTTCTGCCCTAAGGGAATCTAGCCAAGGTGTGTAGGCTTTACATCCTAAGTAAATTCTGGGGCATGTTATCACCTAAATCAGAAAAAGGAAGTTCTCTTCTGAGTTTGAAAACTTATAATTTTTCTAAATCTCATTAGAATGTATTATGTTTGAGAACAGGCAAAGAAGGGGTGGAAGATGACAAAATAAGCTCCAAAAAGGAAAGCACTAAAGCAAGCAATCTGGTGTCATTAATGTGAGAGCTGTCAGGAGTATAGCTTGTAATAACAGGAACAGATAGTGCTTTTTTTCAAAGCCTGAACTTAAAGCTTCAACAGTAAGCTGGGAAATGACATTTACATTGAGATGTAAATTGCAGCCAATGACACTGTTCATTTATGTAAGATGAGTTTATTTTGGTGTTTGGAAATATAAATTGAAATCCTGTGTTTTCTCTTAGAAAGACTTGCTGCATAGAAAGTAAAACTTAAACTTGTCCCTGACACATCAGGAAAATGTAAGGGCCATTTTATTGCTAAAATGTATTAATGTAGCGCAAAGGTAATCCTGTTTAAGAGGAAATCTAAATTAGTAAGATTATTTCTAAGTTCCCTCGGAAAGGCCATTGCTTTTGAGGCAATAGAAAATCTATAAAATAGTAAAGCCTTCCACACAGAAATATGCAGACACTTCTCTGTTATCCCCAAACATTAGGTAAACAGCTTCACAATTGTGTGCCCTAGGGACAAGTGATGCATTTCAAAGAACTAAGAGACTGAAAGATAATTTGAAATGCTATTTTAATTTCAACTCCTACATCCCAGCACATGTTTATTTTTTTTCCATACAAATTCCAAGAGCAGATGATTCTTTAATCCCTGTGGTATGACATCAAAGCAGTCACAACCTTTACCGTAAGAAATTTTCAAAGATTAACGCTATTCCTAACTCATTCCACTTAGTACATTGCGTAAAGTCTTCCAGCGTGGAAACCCAAAACAAGAATTAATTACCGTATCCTGTGCATTGGTATTTGCCCCTTCAATAACTCTCTGCATAATTCTATCATAGCACCCATAACATTGGACAAAAGTTATCCTATCTCTCTCACCTACTGATGATGATGATGATGATGATGATGATGACCTCTGATGGCAGACTGTGTGCTTTTACAGTGCCTAGCTCAGTATCTGGAAGATAGTTGGCATTCTATAGAAGTTGAGTTGCTATGTTGTTTATTATGTTACATATGCTATATTTAAGATAAACATTTTCAAGCATTTCAGATAATAAGAGGAGTTATTTCTCAAACCTTTTTGCAATTCAGCAACATACTTTACCAACAGCACTGCAATAAATGTTTTGTGGTTATGATAATAATGCAAAATATAGTTTGTGAGTTGCTTTGCCATTATTTTTCAAGACCTGTCAAGTTGTCATGTTATTCTGCCAACAGTACAGTCTTTATGGCTGACTGATATATAAACCATGATTGAGGTAATTTGGGGGGAAGGTAAGTGCTGCTTGGTACAAATCGCACTATTTGTGTGATCCCACCACAACCTCCTGCTATAAGCCCTGGTTATGTTGGGATAAAAATGATCAGGGCAACTTGAATAATAAAAGAAGGCAAATATCAGGGTGTCTGGGTGGCTCAGTCAGTTAATGATCTGCCTCTTGGTTTTGGATCAGGTCATTATCACATGGTTTGTGAGTTTGAACCCCACATTGGGCTCTGAGCTGACAGTGTGGAGTCTGCTTGGAATTTCTCTCTCTCTCTCTCTCTCTCTCTCTCTCTCTCTCTCTCTCTCTCTTTCTCTCTCTCTCATTCTCTCAAAATAAGTAAATCAACTCCTTTTTTAAAAGGAAGACAAATATTGGGGGGCGCCTGGGTGGCTCAGTTAAGCGTCTGACTTCGGCTCAGGTCATGATCTCGCGGTCTGTGAGTTTGAGCCCCGTGTCGGGCTCTGTGCTGACCGCTCAGAGCTTGGAGCCTGTTTCAGATTCTGTGTCTCCCTCTCTCTCTGACCCTCCCCTGTTCATGCTCTGTCTCTCTCTGTCTCAAAAATAAATAAACATTAAAAAAAATTTAAAGAAAGGGAAGACAAATATTAATAATAGCAGCAGTTAAGGAAGAGATAATGTCAAAGCTATTTTCAGAAGTCATATTCTAATTGCTTTAAAAATAGTGGCAAACTCTTATGTGGCAGCTGATCAGAAACCCCTCCAACACTTTTCCCCTTGGGCATCCTGAGAGGCTTTGGCAAATCTTGCACCAAGCTTGCTACAGCTTTGCTGTCCCTTGCTGTAGCAAGGGTATTCCAAAACAGCTTGGAATTCTCCCAATTATAACTCCACCATTATCAAGATGATTAGTTCATTCATCCAACTAATATTTTTTACGTCACTTTCACATATCAGACATCTTTCTGGACATAAGACAATTCATTAAAAAGATTTGTTTAACTATGGAGCTTACATCTAGTACAGAGATATACTAAATACATATTCAATAAATATACACTATATTAGATAGTGATAAGGATTATGACAGAAAATAAACAGGCTTAGGTGACCATATAAATTATTGTGCAAAATAAGAAAGAGAAAGAAAGTAAGAGTTTTTATAATAATACTAGTAGGCATAAACCAGAACTATCCCATGTAACCAGAGTATGTAGTCTCTGTATTTGAGGGACATGAGAAATAGGAAGGACATAAGGAAATATCTTAATTTCTAGGATCTAGACACCTGAAAATTAGCTAACTAGCCCACATGTATGAGTAGCAGGAACTATTTAGAACATTCTCTCTGTAGAAACTCATTTAATCATTATCATAACATTATGAGGTAGGTGTTATTATTTTTTCTATTTGATGGGTTGGGAAACAAATGCAAATAGATTCAAGAGTGGGATTTTCCTATGAACGTTTCTCTCATTATCCCTTGGTTCTCTTGCCTCCCCTAGATCCCTTTCCCCATTAGCCTGAAGTACCTATGCCTACAACTTCCCTCTCAAGGCCTCTTCATGTGATTGAATAAGACATCCAAACATGGGAAGTTAATATGAAGATACTGAGGGGTGCCTTGGTGGCTCAGTTGGTTAAGCACCCAACTTCGGCTCAGGTCATGATCTCACAGCTCATGAGTTTGAGCCTCTAGTGAGGCTCTGTGATGAAAGCTCAGAGCCTGGAGCCTGCTGCAGTTTCTATCTCCATCTCTCTCTGCCCCTCCCCTACTTACGCTCTGTCTCTCTCTCTCTCAAATATAAACATTTAAAAATTTAAAAAAATAAAATAAAATGAAGATGCTGAATTTTGACCATAAGTACTGTGCATGTGAACCTGGGGAAATATCCTTTTTAGGGGTCCTCTTTGGTGGTTAAAGTTTTTAGACAGAGTCTCTGATGCTCTGACCACAAAACTATTTTTTTAAATCCTCATATCTTTCTTCATTCAGATTTGATACATTGCTTTCAATACTGTATGCACTGTTTTTTCATTGTTAAATTGTTTGTGTGTGTGTGTGTGTACGTGTGTGCTTTAAGAAATGCTTTCATATTTTGAAAGACTGTGTGCCACCAAGGTAAAGCAAACTGATAAAGAAATATTAAACTAAAAAACAAGAGAGTACAAAGTTTTATTTGCTGTATAAATATCTTTGTGTAAACCATGGATATTAATGGGAACTGGAAGAAAAATAAAAATAAAAATGAAGTAGATTTATTAAAACTGTAGGATTGTGAGTAATTTTTAATGAGTTTTTATTATTATTAGAAGATTGCACAATAAATAGATTTTTTTAAATCACCCAGCACAAGACTTATTCACATCTTAGAGTCACTGGAGAGGTGATTTACAGTTCTTAATTTTCTAGAGACTATGTAAATTACATGGTCCTCTTTTATATTATACTTGGAATGGTTTAAGGTCTTATTTACCAGTTAACCATTTCAAACTTACACAGAATAAATGGGAAAGAGAAAACACAACTGAGTAGAAAAATTGTTAAGGAGTTTTGATGAAATAAGTAACAAGTGTAGACTCTGATGAAGTAGTTTAACAGAAACGCTTTTCAAGCAATATTCTATGGTTTGACATCTAGTCCATTCATGCATTTTGAGGGATGTCTGAAGAATTTTCTGGTATCCAGCAGAGGGACAGATAAAAGATACTGAGATAAATAAATGTCCCTGATAGTTCTTCACTGATACAATTTGAAAGTTATTTGTGCCCTACGGCTTAGTTTTATATTAATCACTCTGAAGCTATAATAGCCTTTATAGAACCCTTTAAATTGAAGCTGTCTAAACAAGTAAATATATAGTTTTCAATTGCTGTTTAAATACATTTAAAATTGCCATTATGTAAATTAATAACATTAATAAATCTGTATTATATTTTATATTATATTAATATTTAGTATATATTTTAAATAACAAGTTCTTTGCAAAAAAAACACTTTTAAAAAAACAATCAAGGTTAATTATAGGGTTGGAATAAAGTAGTTAAGAAATTTTAAATGTATTATCCTTGCATAGAGACTCTCATTTTTGTCATTCAGTATTTAGAAGAACAGCTCTTTAGCTGTGATATTTGAGAAAAAAACTGTATGCATATGTTCATTTTTTCTAAATGCTGCCTTATCAATGTTGTATAGGAAACTGAGAAAGTGCTCTTCACCAGTGTCCTATTCTGGAAGGTAATGAATGAAGGCAATACTGACCTGTGAATGGAAAAGTCACTGAAAGATATGTGTACATGAGTGCTTTGGAAAAGAAATAATATTGGATATACTTACATCTAGACACTCAATACTATTTGGCTCAAAATGTCCATTAAATTTAAACAAATGTTATGCGAAGCCTTGAGATACAGCTTTAAGGTGTCTTATCTTCCAAATATTACTAAACTTTGTCAGTTTCAGCAAGGCAACTAATGCAACCCTCAGTAAGATGAATAATGATTAAGCTCTCCCTTAGGCCATAGTCTTTGAATAAGTCTTAGGAAGCCAGGAGACAGGAAGAAGCCTCAGCTTGAACCTGATCTTCATCTGGCCAAGAGTATGAAGGGGCATTCTCTGAGGGACTTTTTCATTCAGATAATCTTTTGAGATCAATGTATGCTTGACAATTCCCTACTTAGATTAAGAAACCTACCCATACTCTTAGGTTGAGTAACTTAACCATAGTTAATCTCTGGTTCAAAAAAAGAATATTAACACCACATCTACACCCATTTTAAATCTCTTAATCAGTCCTTTCCATGTCCAGAGCCTGGGATTGGAGAATGAAGGGCTAGGGAAGGACATAAAATTGCTTCATTTCTATTCCATTCTTTGTGTGCAGCCTTTTATCTCATTATTAGTTTGATAATGACAACGTTAAAATATATCTCAACCCCAAATCTCAAAAACAGTAATCATTTGGTTGACACTTTTACAAGAATGAAGATTAGCACAAGATAACTATGGGAATGAACTCTGTAGAAACTGGTTATAGTGCCACTGGATGCATGTATGGGAGGAAATGATTTACATGCGCATCACTGTATTATAAGACATTTTTCTATAAAATGAACAGTGATATTTATGGACAATTTGAGCTAAATAGCTAGTAAACAAACAAAATAAAAAGTTCAAGGTAAACAAATATTTTTGATGTAATAAGAGTAAGGGTGTTCCAATGCATTTAACCTAAGTATGTAAGCTTTACTAACAAGAACATTTGCTTAGTCTTTTCTATTAGGTTTTATTGCTACATTGATTGTGAAACTATAATAAAACCTTGTTGAGGCTTTATGACCAAATAAAATGTACTGATAAACGAATCACCTATTACATAATGCATAATGGGTGGTGGCAACCACTTTTTAAAGATCTCAGCAAACTTATTGTTCAATAGCTATTTCCTAAACACTGTGTCAGGCACAACTGGCACCATAAAAGATGTAAATATATTCAACACAATCTATAATATTGAGTACATATTACAGAAAAATTCCTAATACATCAAGAAATATAGTTGACACATGATGGTAGAGGAAATAAACAATACAAGAGCTCATGATATTTGAGTAGTAAAAACATGTTGAGTGACAAAGAATGCACTTGAGTTAGACAATGAAGGATGAGAATCTGGACAGGTAAAACTAGAAAAGAAAGCAGTCGTGTAGACTCTGTGCAAAGTCCACTGACAGCTGACAGATTGGGAGGAAATTGTTACAAGTTAAAGAAAGACTACTCAGTAACCTTAGCATAATTAAGGAATGTAGGTGAACGAGAAAGACAGGTCTAATATGGCTATTAATAGGCACCAATGGGGAAACTTGAAGCATATGAAGATATATGCTCAACGTCATTATGGAGGCAGAAATGAAATTAAAACAGCAGTGAATAGCCCCTTGCAAACATTATTTCGCAAAAATATTAGAAAATCAGGTAATACCAAATATTGGTGAGAATGTTGGGGACCAAGCATGTTAATCCAGTACTGATGGAAATGTAGACTCGTGCAGTTATTTGAGGAATTAATGAAATAACATTGGCCAGATCCCATCATGAAGAAATTCACTCCTGGTTTCATCCCTCAGAGAAACTAGTACACAAATACCATGAAAGTAAGCATTCTGTTGTTATTGCTGTCATGGTTGTTGCAATTTTCTGACAACAGGGAGTTGAAGGTAATTGAAGTGTCTGAAGATGGAACTTAATACAGGACTGAATGAAGTAAAATGTGATGGGAAATATCTGAACCATGTGGAATATAATACAACCACTCTGATAAATCTTACATAGATATCATTTAAGTTTAAACAAAAGGGAAGAAAAAAGATAAAATTTCTAGTATAATCCAATTTATGTAAATTTACGATACTTGCATTTATAAAATAATGTTGTATATAATTTTCAGAAGTACATACATATCCAGAGATATAAAGCAAACACAAGGAGCAGACACCTATAGCGGGAAGAGGGTAAAATGAAGCAGGATTCTGAGGTGAAAGAAAAATAAAATTAAGACAGTAATTTGCGGAAATGAAGATAAAAGATGAAGATGAAGATAAAAAATTGGGGCCATAAACTGGGTAGTCATAAGCTCCAACTCCCTGGGTCCCCCAAGGAAAGCCAATTAGTCAGCCTCTATGTTTTCTTGGCATATAGTTGTAACTCTATGCACAAGGAATCAAATTTCGTTTGACTTTATCTTTTTAACAAGTACTTTTTAAGACATGGCTTAAATCAGCAGGATTATAGAACTAGAACTGTGGTGGTTTTTTCCTAAATATAGATCTCAGAAAAGGGGGAGGGGGAAACGGGCTGAGTTCAGAGCATGCACTGTTTAGGAGGCAATGGCTCTGGATTAGAAGACGCTAAAGCTTTGTTAATGTCAGAGGAACCCAGATATTGGTGTCACAGGCATGTTTAACTAATTTAGGATATGTATGCTGCCTGATAGCAACAGGACAAAACTGAGGGGAAGAAAATTGCCCACATTCTTCCAGGGAATATGAATGAAACCAGATTGAAACAGTAGGAAGGAATTTTGGGGCACAAATCCGTGCCATTCTAGTCTTTTCCACATGTGCATTAAAAGTTAATACTGAAGACTGTTGACTGCTGACAAAACTTTTATCTTTCAACTCTGAGTTGCAAACTGCTGTATTGTGCTTGGTTTAAGACACAAATGGAGATTCCTAAGGTTCCTCTCACCTGCATGGAGCTGGCATAAATGAAGGAAAAAAGAGCTTTTATTTTACCTTTACCCATCTTCTTAAAAAAAAATAGAGATCACTAAAAAAGGTATGGAAAAAGATAAAGGGGTATTAAGTGGACATTATTTTTCCTTCATGCCTTGATACGGTAACTCCTTCATTAAAATCATTCCTCTCTTCTCAACTCCTTTGGCTGAGTCTTGAGAAAAGAAATGCAAAGGTCTGACCATTGGAAGTAGCCACCACATCATGGTTGCTCTTAAGCAGGCAGCATTGTTGCAGACTGGTTGAACCCAAGGAAGATGATGAGGGCTGCAGATCCCAGCTTTGTTAATGTCAGAGGAACCCAGATATTGGTGTCACAGGCATCTTCAACTAATTTAGGATCTGTATGCTGCCTGATCAGTGGTGTGAAAACCCACTGCAAGGTCTTCCTCCAGCTCCTGCTCTGCTCAAATTCACCCCTGTGGCATCTTCTGGGCCATGTCTCTTTCCCCCTTTAAGTCCCACGCTTCGCGCTTGGACTATAATTTCATCCTCTACCTCAATCTCCAACATAATCACGCCATTCTTAACATCCTGATTCTACTACAGGCATTAATCTCCCACACATCATTCTATTTCTGTGCTACAAGTCTGCCTTTTGATTCCTCCCTTTAAGCATGCAAGTATTTGAGGACTTGTGAAAATATTAGGTTGATGCTTTCATGAAGGGCATTAATGGCAAAATAAACACAGATGGAACTCCACAGTATGATGTCTTATTTTGTGTGAGAATTGAAGTGGAATCTTCTTTCCTTTTCTTCAAATGATTATGGACTATGAATTGTTCTCATCATATGAATAACCAGAACTCACAACACTGCTAGAGTAGGCTCTCATCATATTACTATCAAAAGGTAGTGTCAGGACACTATGAACTCAAACTGTAGCAAAAAGCATTATGATTATTGACTTTCATGTGAGTTGCTTACAATTTTATACCTAATTACTGTGCTGCACAATAATGATTATGTAGACCATTAAATGTTTCATTAACATTTTATGTCTTTTATTTGATTAGTACAGCAAAATCTACTCATGTGTGCTCCATGTTCAGAGTTTATTAAATGTACAACATAGTTTCCTGCCTATAGGGCTTGATTTCCCCTAGTCTAGACATAAGGAAATTTAAAAAGTACTGTATATAGTCTTTTTTTTTAATTTCCTTTTTTGTTGTTGTTGTTTTACGTGGAGTACAGAGAAGAAACCATCAAAGTTACCAGAAATTTCATGTGAATATAATGCAATAAAAGTTAACTTAAAGCATGTTGAGAAAATGAATAATTTGGGTATTGTGATAAATGAATTGAGTCTTTCGGCATCTCAGCTCTATGTTGGCATATATCATGAGTGCACATGTCCTCATTCTGAGTTATATAGTTCAGTTAGTTTTACTGTGTGTTACTGGGAACTGGTAGCATACATTCATACTGGTGACAATAAATAGAAGCATGTCCTTCTAAACAACATAGTGTAACCTAGGCTTGAGAACTTTATGATAATTCATTCATTCTTTTTAATAAATGTGACAGATAGACTCTATTTTATATATTGGAACATTTCATGTACTTGATAAAATTTTGACTTCATATAATAGATTTATGATAATAAACTCAAATTCAGGGCCCAATTACCAATCTTTCTTTTTATTAGAATAACTCCAAAGATTGCCAGATATAAACCGTCTTAAGAGAGTAACTTAAATTGGAATTAAATAATTTGCACTGTTAAATTAACAATTTAGTGGAGATTATATGTGAACTCTCAGCTAGTAAAACCTAGTTCCTGCTCAGCTTTTGAATTTCCTAATTGACTTTAACAACATGGATCTGTAACCCCTGCCCATGCCCCTTATTCTAAATTCCCTTTATACATCAGTTATTTTGTCATTGTGCTTTGCTTTCTTGTTGATAACCTTAGAGTCACTACAATAGTTTTTTAATAGTTGCAGGTCTGCTGTGAACTTTCACCATATTCATTCAATCTCATTTTCACTAATATTTGACTTACATCACAATTTATTCTCAACACTTCCTGCAGTTTAAGATGGTTTTCCCCCATTTTTGATGTGGCTATTAGTAGCAATGAAAGGAGGAAGTATTTAATTTTCTGCAATCCTAAGACATCTTATCTTTCTTTACCACTGTCACATATATTATAATGATGTAAATTCCATTTGTTGCAAGAATATGAGAACAGTTTGCAAACAATGAAATACAGCACTTGAAATTTTAAAAGGTAATTGTAAATACAATTACCTTTTAATATACACACACACACACACATACACACACACACACACAGTCCATTTGTCAGGTTTGTCATTCCTAAATAATAATATAAAACCAAACAGGCTGAATTATCCACAGATTATAACATACAATCACAAGAAGATAAAGGAACAATATAAATCAACTCTCTTTAGAGAACTTAAGTAGTTAGCAGCTCACCATTAATACAGAAAAACAAGGGGGCTGGATCACTGTAATAGTTAAATTTATGTGTCAACTTGGTTAGACCATGGTAACCAATTGTTTGGTCAAACACTAACCTAGATCTTTCTGTAAAGTTGTTTTTTAGGATGTGATTAATATTTACAAGAAGTTGACTTAAAAAAGTATATTACTCTCCATAACGTGGGTGGGCTTCATCCTACAAGTGGAAGTGCTTAAAAGACTGAGGTTTCCTGAAGAAGAAGGAATCTTGCCTCAAGATGGCAACATAAAAATTCTCCCTCAGTTTTCAGCCTCTGAACTCAAGACTGCAACATCAACTCTTGCCTGAATCACCAACCAGCCAACTTGCCCTGTTGATTTTGGACTTGCTACCTGTCATGTCTCAGAATGACATGAACTGATTCCTTAAAATCGATCTCTCTCTCTCTCTCTCTCTCTCTCTCTCTCTCGTGCTTGCATACTCTCTCTCTTCCCACACCCCACCCTATTTTCTATCGGTTCTCTTTAGAATTGTGCCTAACAAAATGGCTACTACAGAATCTTCGAAATTTTATTACAAAAAACAAACAAGAGCCACCCAAATCACAGTCAAAATTTAGGTACAAGAAGATCCCTTCAAAAGGTTACCCCTCCCTCATTTGTCATCAAATCATTTTTTGGACAGAGGTTTCAATTAGAACCATCATTAACAAAGGGTCATTAACATAGGTATTGGTAATTTTACCCTGAAAGTTGGTATTAATAGAAGCAATTAATGGAAGAAATCTTGTGATGTTTCATCAACCCATGGTCTATATTTTTCTGAAAATTTCTCTCCCATCCTGCATAGTTAGACCACCTCCTGTCATACTTGCACAGGTTGAAACCCACCTGTAGTCATCACTGACTGGGCCAGAGACGAGCACCTGATTAAGGCTGGATTCACCATATCATTCTTTCTTAGGGCTCTGCAGATAGGTTTCAAAGTCTACATAAGGCTCGGTAAGTCTTCTTGAGAATGGAGAGAAATCTGGTTTCGGAGAAAAAGAAGAAAATAAGAAAACTAATAAAAAAGTAGAGACAATAATCTCAAAAACACAAAGAAAGAAAGAAACAAAATCCTAAAAATTAGTAATTTCAACTGCAATTAATAATTGTATTTAGTAAAAATAGAATCAATAGCATTGGATGATATATGTAAGTGATGAATCACTAAATTCTACTCCTGAAACCAATACTACACTAACTAACTTGAATGTAAATAAAATCTTGGAAGAAAAAATAGAATCAATAAAAGCCAGATTCAGTTCCTGAGGGGATTAGAGACATGTCTTTCTTCAGAATCCACGACATATCTCAGTAACTTTATACGAAATTCTTTCCACCTTTTCTTCCTCTTCCTACTTCTTTGTTTGCTTCTTCTTCAAGCTAATTTGAATGGCTTAATCATAAGAACTATGATTAAGATAGAAAACCAGTTTCCTTTTGATAAAATTAACTATGACTTTTATCATTTGTTGTCTTACATTTTTATTCGTAAGTATTTTGAAGAGATAAAAATCAATGCCTCATTTTTAATGCACAGTCACGGCATGAATCACATCATCATTTTCCCTAATAGAATTGAATGTATTACCTAACACAAAAAAACGCTTAGATGATGCCAAAATGTAGGTTTTTATTTTTACTGATTGTTTTAATTAAGATCTTAAGAACAGAGTCACAAGTCAAGCTGTGAAATGTCTGGAATGCATTACATCATGAAACAGCTGCAATAGTCGAAAACACACTAACTGAGAAAATGATTCAAAATAATTAGTATAGAAAACTTATTAAGAAAAACATAGAGTGATTAGAACTTAAATTTGATAGCATTTAAGGTAGGAGTTAGATGTGTAGTATTTTGGTAAACATTTCATATCCTATCTTCTGAAGCTCATCCAATTTTAGCCAATGTTATTCAATCCAGAAAGGACCTTTACTATGGGCAATGAAAGAGCTCCACAGGAACAGAACAAGGATGTAAAGAGCTACTGCATGACAATTTAGGAGACCCATACGTTATAGAAAGTCAATACCCTTCACAATTATCCAGCTTACCCATCGTTTCAGTTTAATCAAGAACGTGTATAGAGAGGCCACTTGATAGTTACCTAGGCTTCCTCAACATAGAGGTTTAGATTAGAAATAATCTCTTCTGACCCTGATACAGGGTTTTCTTTTATGAAAATATTTCAGAATAAAAGAAAAATCTTTGAATCTTTCCCAGAAAATACGTTCTGTCTTAGAAGTAACAAAAGTGTTTGTGATGCATGTTATATGAGAGATAACATTTAAGAAGAGCAAAAATAATAACTATCCATTTTACTACTCCAGAGAAGAAGTGATAGAATGACACTAACATATGCAAAAGCATAGGAATGAATAGTTTTAGCAGTGAATTTGTCATTTCAGATTTGTGTGACAAAATTTTCAATGAGCCAATCAGATCTGAATGTTTCTAAATAATAATTACACTGATGTCAGATACATTTAGTTGATTAGTATATCAAAATCTCTAAAATAATTGACTCACCATTTCATAGGCTGAATCTGTGAAGAAATTCAGATACATTTACTTATAAAGTATCTACTAAAGATGTTCCTTTATGTATGACCTTTGCTACTTGCCTATTTTAAAAATCATTGTATTTGCAGGGTATCTGTCATCTACATTTAAATGAAAATGTGCAGTACAGCACAATTCCACTGAATAACAACTTGTTATTCATTGACATGGCTTTGGTTATTTGTTTCTTTGTACCAAGGCAACTATGACATCAAGAATTTCCTGTGTAACTCATAGGAGCTTAGTATTATTTGAGTCTAATATAAATATCCTCATAAATCCTAAGTGAAGGAAGTTAGTCTCAAAATCTTGGTCCAATTATAGTAGTCTATGGTTGAATGAAGGGCAATGCTGGGTACAATATGACATCTCCTTTACAGACTTCTCCTATGCACTCACTCCCATCCTCACAGGCCCACAGGTATCCCAGGGAAACCTTCAATTAAAAAGGAAAAGAACTTAAGAGGGTAGTGCACATGACACTTTCTGTGGGATGCAAGGACAAAGAAACAAAAAATCTGAAAAGATTACAGACACAGGAAAAAATGGATTATCTTCAATACATGGCATTGGCCATGCTTTAGGCAATTCTATACAACAGGGGATGCTAGTGACAGCAGTTATGGTGGCATCAGAGTCTGATAACTGACTTAAGTGTAGATGGTAGCAGTTGGGGTTGAAGTATGTCTATCTTTGCTATAGCAGTTTCCTTTCATTGACATTTCTTGGGGGTACAGCACAGTTTTGGAGCTTGCAGGGTGCTGTACTGCAGCAGCTTTCACCATTTTGATGACAATAATATCCAACAGTCATGTGACTACAGCTATAGAACCAACAAGAGAAGGCAACTCAACAGCCAGCTCTAGTGGCAGGCATGAGGATTCCTTTGTAAGACTTATGGAAAACAGGGCCTTTTGAGTATACTTCAATCTTTAATTAGTACACATTGTTTCATCTGCCATAGCCTACACATCAGTTACTCATCACTTTCCCAACCCCCCCCTCCATTGCATATGCTCCTATGATGCTCTGTCAGACTCCTTCAATGAGCACATCACACTTTTACTTGTTTAGTACCTGCCTCCTCTCTTAGTTCATAGTTGGCAGGAAACTGTTTACCTGGCTTGTCTTCTTCACTGCTGAATCCCCAGAGCCTGGCATATAATAGGGGCTCAAAACCTGTTTATTGAGTTAATAAAAAGGATATACTGGCTGGGCAAATCCCAATGTCCCTAGAGGTCTTCCACATGCAGCAAACAAGGCCACCTTCAATATACAAGAATGTTCTATGGCACATAAATAGAGGCTGAGCTCTATCTCCTAATTGGCATAGGAAGCCCTTTGGAAAGTGAAACCATGCTCGCAATCAGAGCTCACACACATGTGCACATAGATGGCTACAATGGTAATGGAGAGGACAATGGCAGAACTAGAGTAAATCAGAGGGTCAGGAGACCCAACTTACTCATGGGGTAAAATCATCCTTAACACAAATGTTCCCTTGGCCTTTATGTATATGGACCTTACATAATGTTAATTATACAAATTTCCCCCAGATATGTTGAAAAGAACACAGGAAGATGCTGACAGGAAAAGTTCACAGTACTGAGTGAGAAGCTTCTTACCTTTCACAGTTCTTGCAGGAACACACCGGCTATAATATTGTCCACTTCAAGATTTAAGAGACAGATCTTCATGAGGTCTTTGTGCACCTACTGACCCCCAGCCTACCTCTGTGGCATTAATATTGTTTCCACAATCTGCATAAGAAACCAAGCCCCTTAACTGAGCACATTTTCCCCCGAAGCTCTCTCAAGTGGCTACTTTCTGGTGCTTTAACCCACATTATGGATACTACTGCAACAGAGAAGGTTTTTCCCTTTTTATTTCACAGAAACATAGAAGCAATGGCAAGAGAACTTACATACTGTTCCTAAACCACACCTTCCAATCTACCTGCATCTGTAACCAAGATTCTGATGTTTCTCTTGTCAAAGAGATGAAAACCTCCACTTCTTCCCTCGATTCCAGTATGTCTCACTTATTTGCCCCTCCTCAATCTTTTTGTTCTCAGTAAATCATAAATCCATCCAGCTTCTCAGGCTCATTTTAGTCCTCGATTCCTTGCTCTCGCTTACCCCACAGATCCCAATCCAACAATGAGCCCTGCAAGCTCTGTCACTAAACTATATCCCCAGGCATTCACTTTTTTCCACTTGCTCTGCCACCGCTCTAGCCCAACCACCATCACCCATTGCAAAGACCTCAATGTGACAGCTTCCTCCCGGGTCTTCCTCATGCTGATCATAACCCCCAGGACTTATTTTTTTCATACAGCAGCTATTTACAGTATTCATCTGAGCACATCAGTTCACTGCTCAAAATCCTCCAATGACCCAAACCCTCCTTATACTCAAATAAAATCTTAACTTTTTCCCATGGCCTACAAAACCCCACAAAATCTCATCCCTGTTTTTATCTGTATCAAAAATGTACAACTCTCCAATCCATGCACTCACATTAAAACCATAGGGTTTTTCATTTTCCTCAAACTCTCATTTCTGCCTCAAGGTCTTTCGTAATCCATTGCCTAAAATATTCTGCCTAAAGACCTTAAAATGAATCATTTCCCCAGTTCACTGAGGATTTTGCTTCAATGTTAACATATTCAGACTTCAACCAGAGAAACAATATATAACAATAAATTATATATAATATAATATGTATTATATAATATGTATTGTATGTCATGTATTATATATTATAACAAAGAAAATTTGTTAGAAAAATGCTTATGTGATTGTGAAGCTGGCTTAGAAAGTCTAAAGTTTATAAGGAAAACCATCAGAAAGGGAAGATCAGACTGTACCTCCACAGTCATGAAATTGTTGTCCACAGGCAGAATTGGTCTTGTCTCTCAGGAAAGATTGATTTTAATTGTTATTTTAAGGCCTCTCAACCAATTAAGTCAGGTCTATCCAGAATAATTACTTAAAGTCAAGTTACTAAAGTAACTTGAAGTTACTTAAAGTTAACTTGCTTAAAGTCAAAGTAAGTAATTACTTAAAGTCGACTGCAACCTTAATTACATCAGCATAATTTCTTCACAAGAGTATCGAGATTACTGTTTGACTGAATAACTGGGAGCAGTAATTTAGTTCAATTAACATATCAAAAAGCCATCACAGTCATTTGTTCAGAGAGAACTTCCATAAACATCATGGCCATATCAGGACCTTGCCAATCTCTTCATTCTCTAAGTACATCACCTGCTTTATTTCTTTTTTCATAGCATATATCACAAGCTGACATTATGTATTTGTTTATTTTATGATCCTCCACTAGCTCTAAGAAGTCAGGGACTTTTATTCATAACTCTACAGTTATTTCAGATTTTTTTTAATGAATGAATTAAGCAATGGAATGGTTACTGTAAATGCTCTAAGAAAAAGGAGGTCTTCAAGGTACGACATAATTCTCTACTCAAAACTCTGTTCTCATTCCTTGGCAATAAGTATCATTAGACCTTTTATTAAGGACTTGGCAAGGAGAAAATTTAAAGGCGTTTGTATCAATAACCTGAAGTAAGACAAGGACTGGTCATGATATGTTTTATTTTAGTCTAACATGTTTGAAAGGGACTTGATTTCTAATGTTTAATTGTTTCATTACGATCAGATTTCTGATATCTGTTAACATTTTTTCTCTATAATTCAAATCTTTATGTACTCTTTCGACCATGAAAGAGTACCTTTTGTAGGTACAGAAATTTACAATGTAGTTTTCAGTTAGAAAGAAAATAAAAAGGAAGAAAAAGAAAGAAAAGAAGGAACGAAAGAGGGAAGAGAAGAGCCTAAAACTAATTCATGGTCAATTTAATTATTTTGTTTCTCTGTTTATTTTTCCCTTCAGTTTCAATAAGCAACATAGAGAAAATCACATTGCTTTTGTAATCATTGTGTCTTTATTTCATACAAGTGCCTTTAAATACACAAACAACATTGTTGTTAATAAATTTCACATTATTTAGTTACCCATTAAAAAGAATAGCCTGTGTGGTCTGAAAAGAGTGAGTTGGGGCCCTGAATGCTAATTCAACTGATTTGTAACATATACTGAGATTCTATTATGTGACAGGCACAAAATAGGTAGTGTGAGGGATACAAAAAATGGCCGCTTGCTTGTCTGAATCTCATATTTATTACATGTGTAAATCTTCCTTATTTTTCTCTGAATTTACTAAGCACAAATTCCCTTTGCCATACTTACATTTCTTTTGCAATTAACTATAAATTAATTAATTAATTAATTAATCACAAACCCAGTTAAAGCATGCATCTTTGCATAGGGGCTCTATAAAAAAACCATTGTTGATATGGTAGATTAGGTTATAAAAATCAAAACCCAAAGCAAAACAAATTTTGAGTCACTGGAAAGAAGAAAAGTTGTATATACTGAAAATAAATACTTTTATCAGTCAATTCTCCGAGTGGATGAATGGATGAATTATTCCTGGGGAACAGCAAGTTGAGTCCTTTCAAAGGTACAGTCTGTCTCTTTCAGGCCACTCAAGGCCTATTCAGAAAAGGAAGCCACTGTATATAAATGGTACCAAGACAGTCGAGAAATCAAAGAGCCTCCCTACCTCACTCACCAGGAAGGTCTGGCAGATTGAGAATTGTTCCAGAAGAAAGTATATTAGACAACAAACATCTCCTTGAATCATACCCAATGTAGGATATGGCGGAGGTTAAGAAAAACTCCTTTGTGACCATCAGTACACAAAGATTCACAGCAGAACAATAGTCAGGGTTTTCAAATAAATGATTCTCAGTGGCCTAATATCTTGTGTCAGATTCCTATTACAAGAGAATTTTAAAGCTTTGCATGAATGTCTTCCTAAAGCCTCCAAATTGCTACTCTCTTAGATGGGAGGCTCTCAAAACTTTGACTTTATAACACACTTTAAAATACAGACATTTTCCTCCTAAGCCAAGTTTTCATAATGCAAATTTGGCATGAATTGATCAATTAATGTTGGAAATAATTACTAATTTCTATCATATAAAATGCCATGATAAAATCTGTTCTATTCACTGATTCATAAGAAAAGACTCATGCAAAAACAAAAACAAAAACAGATGCATCAAACAGTCATTCTCTCAGTAAGATTTACATTAATCTGTAACAATTAAAAGTAAAGTTATCACTGAAACTTCCTGTGCATCACTGGCTAGACCACATATGAAAGGGGCATTTTGCTACCATTAAGAAAGGAACACTGACAATTTTAAGCCTTTCATTTTATGTGAGATGCACAAGGAAAAACACAAATTAATACATAAAATAATCCTAGAAACATCAACATAAAATGTATATCAATTTGTTATAGAGGACTTCCCTGATCATCTGAATTATAATAGTCAGTATGTATTGAAAACTTATTAACCTTCCTCCCAGTTACTGCTTTAAGAAATTAGCATACATTTATATATTAATTCTTTCATCCTTATTTAACTCTATGAAGCAAATACAATGTTATTGCTATTACACAGATGAGAAAATAATATATGACAAAATTAGGCAATTTACCAATATAACAAAGCTTGGAAGTGGGGAAACCAGATCCAGACAGACTTCAGAGGATAAGTTCTTTTTTGTTTATATTTGATGCATATATATTTTTTATCATCAGTTTCACATCATAGGTAATTAACATTTTTTTAAATTTAAACCCAAGTTAGTTAACATATAGTATAATAATGATTTCAGGAATAGAGTTTAGTGATTCATCACTTACATATAACACCCAGTGCTCATCCCAACAAGTGCCCTCCTTAATGCCCAATGCCTATTTAGCCCATCCCCCTACCAAACACCCCTCTGGGAACCCTCAGTTTGCTCTCTGTATTTAAGAGTCTCTTATGGTTTGTCTATCTCCCTCTCTGTTTTTATCTTATTTTTGTTTCTCTTCCCCTATGTTCATCTGTTTTGTTTCTTAAATTCCACATATGAGTGAAATCATAAATTTGTCTTTCTCTGCCTGACTTATTTCACTTAGCATAATACACACTAGTTCCATCCATGTTGTTACAAATGGCAAGATTTTGTTCATTTTGATGACTAATATTCCAGTGTGTGTGTGTGTGTGTGTGTGTGTGTGTGTGTGTGTGTGTGTACATCTTCTTTATCCCTTTGTCAGTCAATGGACATTTGGGTTCTTTCCATAATTTGGCTATTGTTGATAGCACTGCTATAGACAATGGGATGCATGTGCCCTTTTGAATCAGCATTTTTGTATTCTTTACATAAATATCTAGTAGTGCAATTACTGGGTTGTAGGGTAGTTCTATTTTTAATTTTTTGAGGAATTTCCATACTGTTTTCCAGAGTGGCTGCACCAGTTTGCACTCTCACCAGCAGGGCAAGAGGGTTCCCCTTTTTCCACATCCTCACCAACATCAGTTGAGATGTTAATTTTAGCCAATCTGAAAGGTGTGAGTTGTATCTCATTGTTGTTTTGATTTGTATTTCCCTGATGATCAATGATGTTCAGCATCTTTTTAAGTCTGTTAGGCACCTGGATGTTTTCTTTGGAAGAGAGTCTATTCATGTCTTCTGCCCATTTCTTCACTGGATTATTTGCTTTTTGGGTGTTGAGTTTGATAAGTTTTTTATAGATTCTGGATACTAATCCTTTATCTGGTATGTCATTTGCAACTACCTTCTCCCATCCCATCGGTTGCTTTTTAGTTTTGCTGATTGTTTCCTTTGCTGTGCAGAGGCTTTTTAACTTGATGAGGTCTCAGTAGTTTATTTTTGCTTTTGTTTCCCTTGCTTCTAGAGACATGTCAAGTGAGAAGTTGTGGCCGAGGTCTAAGAGGTTTTTGTCTATTTTCTCCTCTAGAATTTTGATGTTTTCCTATATTTCATTTAGGTCTTTCAGCCGTTTTGAGTCTATTTTTCAGTATGGTATAAGAAAGTGGTCCAGGTTCATTCTTCTGCAAGCCGCTGTCCAGTTTTCCCAACACCATATGCTGAAGAGACTTTTTTCCATTGGATATATTCTTTCCTGCTTTATCAAAGATTAGTTGGCCATATGTTTGTGGGTCCATTTCCGGGTCCTCTATTCAGTTCCATTGATCTATATGTCTAGTTTTTCTTTGTTTTTTTATTTGGTTTTTTTTTGTTTGTTTGTTTGTTTTATGCCAGTACCATACTGTCTTAATGATTACCTCTTTGTAATACAGCTTGACATCTGGGATTGTGATGCCACCAGCTTTGGTTTTCTTTTTCAACATTACTTTGGCTATTCAGGGTCTTCTCTGATTCCATACAAATTTTAGGATTGTTCTATCTCTGTTAAGAATGCTGGTGTTATTTTGATAGGGATTGCATTGAATATGTAGATTGTTTGGTGTAGTATTGACATTTTAACAATATTTGTTCTTTCAATCCAGTAGCATGGAATCTTTTCCATTTCTTTGTGTCTTCTTCAATGTCTTTTCTACAGTTTTCAGTGTATGTATCTTTTACCACTTCGGTTAGGTTTATTCCTATGTAGTTTATGGCTTTAGTGAAATTGTAAATGGGATCGATTCCTTGATTTTTCTCTACATTGCTTCATTATTGGTGTATAGAAATGCAACTGATTTCTGTACATTGATTTTATATCTTTGGACTTTGTTGAATTCATGTAGCAGTGTAAAGGATAAGTTCTTAATCACTATATAATATTTATTTTATAAAGTCACTTACATGTCCTCGCTTTTTTCAAAGTCTATTTATTTATTTTGAGAAAGAGAGAGTGTGGAGGGGGAGGGGCAGAGAGAGTGGGAGAGAGAGAATCTCAAGCAGGCTCCACACTGCCAGTGCAGAAGCCAATGCAGGGCTCCAACTCACCAACCACAAGATTATAACCTGAGCCAAAATCAAGAGTTGGACCCCTAGTGACAGGTACTCCAGGTGTCCTCATTTTATTAAAAAAAAATCTCAGGGGCGCCTGGGTGGCTCAGTTGATTGAACGTTTGACTTTGGCTCAGGTTATCATCACATGGTTTGTGAGTTTAAGCCCCACATCCTGCTCTGTGCTGACAGCTCAGAGCCTGGAGCCTGGTTTGGATTCAGTGTCTCCCTCTCTCTACCTCTCCCCTATTTGGGCTCTCTCTCTCTGTCTCTCAAAAATAAATATACATTTAAAAGTTTTTTTTAAAAATCTCTGCATTCATAATTATCACAATTTATAGTTATATTTCTAGTTGTTCTTATTGACTTAGTATCTGTCTGTCCCTATGGTCTCTAAAATTCATGGTACCCTGGACCATGTCTGTATAATGCAGTTTCTGGCACTAAGAAAAATCATCATAAACATATATTAACTACATGAATGAATAAATGAAGAAACCAATGAATTCAGAAAAAATTACATAAATTTATTTTCCCTGATATTTCATGATTTTTCAATCAAAATAATTGCAAGCAAAACTTGCTTTCATAACCAATTAACCTAGGACCCTTTGGTCACTTGATGGTCATTTTAAAGGGCACATTTAAAAGGATTTCATGGCACCCGCCAATTGCTCACTATATCCAAGCTCTGTTTCACTGTCTAAATAAAATTGATGCTACTTTTTAATTACAAGGAAAAGGTCTTCTATGTTCTTCTACATTACATGCATGCTGCTTCTACAGCTATTCAACATGCACTACCCATACCTTTTCCCTCTTACTCCTGGCAGGTAATATCCTGAATTACATTCACAATGATTCAGCTCCCCAGTCCATATGAGAAAAACTGTCATGATAATATTGGACTCAATATGGAAAAAATGTATTTTATAAATTCATCAAAGCTATAAAGAGAAATTGGTGGTGATGTTTAAAAAGTAAAAACCTTAAGAAAGCAAAAACTAGAAATATATGAGAAAAAGCAAGACCTTGGAAGTATCAAAGGAAAATGTTCCTTATGATCTCCTTAAGATAGGCAGTGACATTTCTCTTGTTATTACCAATTCCCCAGACCCTCAGTTTTCATATATATATATATATATATATATATATATATATATATATATATATGTATATATATACACACACACACACACACATATATACACGTATATATATATACGTATATATATATACGTGTATATATATATACGTGTATATATATACGTGTATAAATGTATATATGTACATATATATGTACATGTATATATGTACATATGTACATGTATATATATACACGTATATATATACGTATATATATGTATGTGTGTATACACACACACACACACACACACACACACACACACACATATATATATATATTTTTTAATGTGAGAGTATCCTTTGCCCCTCATTAGACTGCAAACACCTTAATGTTAAAGGAAGGAACTATCCTCTATATATGTAAAGAATGTAAAGAGGCTTAAATGCTGGGATTGTGGTCAGGTTTCATGGGAAGAGCATACAACATCTATCTTGAGGCCTGCACATGCTCAGTGTGTAGGAGAAATAGCATGGTATGCCCAAGCAGCAAGTAGGAAGAAACAGTTCACAGGCACAGGAGATTTGGGCTGCAGTGAAGAAGCTGTGTGGGTGAGACAAAGAGGAAATGTTGTAGGTGCTCCTGAGATAGAGACATGCCTAAAACAAATTTTAAGAACACTTCTGTATGATTGATCTGCATTCAACTTTTAAGAAAATATTTCACTTATTCTCTGACATCTCTGAGTCTAGGCTTCACTTTCTTTACTCATTGGTGAAGGTACAGAGCTCTGTGTGATCTACACATGGTTCCATTCCTTAGTACTTTGTATAGATCAGGTATCTTAATATGGTTTTTTGACTCAACATTACTTGAAGTAAAGAGGAGTAAGAAAGCTGGGCTGAACTTAAACTAATAAGGTCTTATTTTTTTAGGAAAAACAGAGACATCCATGTAAGATAACATATTGTGGTTTTATTTAGATTATCACATGAAAAAGCTGCATTGCATCCCAAACACTAATGTTCAGCAGATAGATGTTCAGTTAACATACAAAATGAACGATTATCATTTAAAATAGAATACAGTAATTTATTCAAAACACAATCAACATATAAAGCCAGAAAAATAAGAACTTTCTATTAGCACCCATTGATAACAAAACAGGAGTAAAGGAGTGGAGGCAAATTAGCCCTTGTTGGGAAAAAATTCAAATCTACATCACCTAGGTTGGGATAAAAGTTAAATCTACATCACCTAGTTGATATACACCCATAAAAGCAATTTGCCCTTTTCCCCCATGATGCAATAGCTGATGTAACAAAATTGAAAATTATGTATATGTGTGTATATGTGTGTGTATACGTGTATGTATATGTGTGTATATATGTGTGTATATATGTGTGTGTATATATACACACACACATATATATGTATACATACATATACATATATATGTATACATGTATACATATATATACATATACCATATACGTATGTATACATGTATACATATATATAATTTTAGCTATTTGTGTGTTTTGTTGCATTCTACCATGAATTGATACAGTCACAGATTTGTCTCTTTCATTTTGGTGGGATAGAATAGGGTTTACCAAATTACAATAATCATAATGAAGCCATATATGACTTAGTCCCCAAGAAATCTCAATCTGAGACCAGACTTGCCCCTTTAAAGCCTGTGACCTGTTGCAATGTTCCAACATTTGTAGAAAGTTTCTCAAATGGAAGCTGATATGCACTGCTGCCAATATCTTCCACCTCCTTGTAAATCAACAAGGCCTGTCTTAGCTGAAAAATGACCCAAACCTATTTATTAGTCAATGTATTGAATTATTCGGTTCTCATTTTTAGAAATTGCTTTAGATCACTTAATTATCCTAGAGATCACAAGTTAGCAACCTATGACCCATGAACAGTACCTTTTACTGAAGCTTTAAAAATGTGTTTGCAAAACTATTTAGACAGCAAACATCTCAAAAGCAGAGACTCTTATATTCAATTTGTTTATACCTAACACTAATGGAGTACTATGAATATTAAGGGATTGTAAAATGATGTATTTGTGTGTGTCCCAAAATTTGAATTAAATTATTTTCCTAGCTGAGGTACTTAGCTTTCAGAGCACAGAAACACAGCTCATGCCTCGTCATTTGTTACATTTGGTCATGACCATTACTGTGTAGTTATTCTGACAACTCAGGAACAAAGAGACTCTAAACTACAGCATCATTAGAAAGAAATGCATCATTCCTGGGAACAATCTTGAGAATAGGTATGGTTTAGGCAACAGATAAAGAGTATGAATATATGTCAGTGAAGTATGGCAAAGCAGGGCTACCATGTTACACAGTTCTATAGCACAAAAGTCAAATTGAAATTCCGCTGTAGGGAGAACCATTTGCATAGACTAGATGCAAACATCATTCACATTTTACCTCCTAGATTTGTTCAACTCAGCAGCAAAGCCAGATAGACCACCCTGAATATTTTCTTAAAGCCCAGCCACAGGATTTGCAATTTAGAAATCAAAGCTTGTTTAAGGCCTATGGAGCCAATTCTTTCTCGGAGTTTGGGATCAGGCCATCTTAACACTGAATCTCAAGAGTCCTGAAGGTCACTAGCTTTCTGTGCTTTGCTTTTGCTGATCCAGCACTTAGAATTTTCATTTCCATTTTGAAACCAATAAATCAGCATATCTTGCCAGAGGAGTTTTAACCTCTTAAGATGCAATCAAATTGCTCAGTCAGAATGACTCCTGAAAATTGATCTGCACGTTGCTAAGAATGGAAAAGAACTTTCATGTTTCTAAGGAATATATATTGCTGATTTATAGAATAATGCTAGCTGGATCGTGCAGGACTAAGTAATGCTATTGTAATTAGAAAGATCTGAAATTATCCATACCAAATAGAGCAGAAAGTTGTCTATCAGTGATATTGTCCCATTGTATATGGTTAGATAAACAATGTAATCAATGTGTTTGCTGATACACTGTTTTGTAATTACCTTCATGTCATTCTGAAATGTTACTGTCTTTGATCATTGTTAAGAACCATACAAACAAAATGCACCTTTAATTTCTGAAGTACTTCCCTTGGTGCTTTATATAACATACCAAAGTTACTTTTGGTTTGTATGGTGTTTGGGGGGAAAGCAGGTACATAATTTTATTATTTTTATCCTGATTTTTATAGTTTGATCCAACAAAGTATCAATGGATAATAGTTTCCAAAATTAGGTCTTTGAATAAAACAATTTGTATTTAACATATTAATTTTCTCATTCAATGTGTGATGCAGAGCAGTAATATTATCAATATATTGCTTCTTAGGTTTTTTCAACCCAATCCTATCCTATTTCTTTGGTCATGGCTGGCCCAGATTCACAAGGGAATCCTAAAAAGATCATTCATCTCCCAGCTAGAACATTGGGAGGGAGTTGAGAAATGACCACCTCTGTTGAGACCCTACATCTCCCTTTAATGAAGCAATATCTATCTAATTAATCTAATCAGGCTATTACAGAGATTAGCAAGATAACACGTCCCAAGTGTCCCGTGTTATTTAGAGAAAGGTTTTATGTATATAGAAGAAACAGCATAATTTTATCTATGTATTATTCCTTCAGCCCTTAAACTGACTGGTTTTCAGCTTCAGTGTTCAGAATCAAGTGAGCCTAAAGTCAATGTAAGACTCAAATAAAAGAACAAGTGAATTGGCAACCACTAAAATCACTAAGTAATGTCTGAAACATATGAACATGAACAATCAGTCTGCTATCAGGAATCTCAAAATGACACTTTTTTTTCTTGCAGAGTTTAGTACTAATTTCTCACCTCTTCAACTGCTGGGTGTCATATAAAATGTAATCTGTGCGTGTTTTTACTAAACTAGCAAGGCAGTTGGTATTGTTTCTCTCTTTCTATAGAAAGGAATGCCAACCTCCCCCATTACAAGTAGGGTAATCAGGTAAGTACAATAGAACAATCTTTGCCTCTGAAGTTTTGCATTGTTATGAACAGAAAATAATAACATGGTTTTTGTTACTGTTGTTATCACCCAACTCATGTTCTGTTTAAAGGCAATTATTGCTAAAATATAAATGGGTAAAGGGAATAGAATAATGAAAGGAGTCATTAAAAGAAGGTTGCAAGAAAGTCTAGTTAAGACAGCTGCAATGCATTAAATTGTAGTTTAATTATTTCAAACTTTTCCTCAGAATACTTAAGGGAGAATTGCAGGAATATTGGAGAGGAAAGGCCAAGCTGTACTAGGCATTCTGAAGGAAAATATAATAAGATTCTCTACCTTTGTTATTTTTCCATGTGTTTTCTGTGTTTGCAGCCCACATAGGAAGGAGGGAAAGAATGGATACTTCTCCCATTCCTATACCCTAGTTCTTGGTTGCAAAGGCCTCAAAAACAAGCTGTCACTTTGAGCCTGCTCTGTAATTATGGCATGGACCTTTTATGGAAGAACACATGAAAAAGTCTAAAGAATAATCTTCTAATATCACTTTGCCCAGAAGTGTTTTCATCCCATCATTAACTATGCAAATTCCTTCTTGGTCCCTCAAGAACTGCAGAAGTTAAAGCTGGAATTAGGAGAAACTTCACTCTTGTTCACATTTAGGAAATTTTGAAAGAACCTATATATAAAAAGACAAATATCAGCATTGGGTCAGAAGGCCTACTCTGGTTCTCGTAAGTTGATTGTTAAATGTTCTGGCATTTTATGAGATAGTTATTACACCACTGGTGGCTTTAAACTGAGCTTGGTAGAAATATTTACACCATGGAAATGGATAAACAACACATCAGCCCCCGAGTTGTCCAGCATCCCAGTGAAGCAGGAAAGCTGAAGAGGCCCCATTTCAGAAGAGCTACATCTCTGCTGTTTTTCTGATAGGCCCAATTTACTCATGTTCCATATTTTTCCACTGAATAAGCCAAAGAAGCTATGTTCCCACTTTAAGAGAGAAACAAGAAAGGTAATAATTCTCTGAGTTTTTTTCCTAGGCCCAAACATCTGATAACACCTAAGAAGACTCATATTCCAAACACATTCCAGGACATTAGCTTTAAAAAAACCTTGGCCGATGATTCAATAATTTACGGAATAACACCTATTGTTCACCTGACACTTGCCTTTGATTGGATCCTACCATGGATTCCTGAAGGAACACATACCCTAGATTAATTCCCAATATAACCCCTAACCCCAAGCAATGATGAGACTCATTCTTCTCTCCTTTATGAGTCTCCCAGACACTCCATCTGCTATTCTCTGTCATTCATGCTATTCAATAAACTCCGTTTTCACTTTCTCTAGCTTGCATTTGATTTCTATCTTGTGTGAAGCCAAGAAATCTTGGCCCACAGGACCCTCCCCTAGGTTCTCAGACCCAGTCTGCCTGCATCACCAGCATGCTGGAAGGAGTGGCAACTGGAATAATAGTGACAGCCGTGAACCTTATAGACTTTAGTAAAGACATTCCAGTGTAATAGGATTAATGTAGACGCCTGTTAACTTCTAAGATGATCATCACAGGAACTTTCAAAAAGATGATGAAATAGCAGGATGACACAGCAGTACATAATGCAAGGGAAAAAAAAGGCTATAAGTAGCTCAAAAATGATCTTTAACCACCTGTGACTGGTACCCATCCCAAGGCAGGAAACTTTGCCTTTAAATACCACCATACTTGTCTGTTTTAATAAATGCTGTTCAAAATTGTATGTAATTCAACCAAGTTTTCTCTCCACCTACCCCCATCCCCAAACAATTCTTAGTGGTGTGCTACAGCACAAATTTGAAAAAATCTTTTTAGGTGTTGTTAAATCAAAATCAACCTAACTGCTCCATAAATCACTGCCTCAGGCTTTTGCAGACAGTAGCCTAAATGAGTACTTGGGAAAACTTAGTTTTATATTTATTCTCATGAGCAGACAGTAGCAAGACAAATAACCAACACAGATTTGAAGAGTTAACACTTATACACTGCTTACTACATACCACAAGTATCATCATACTAAATGTTCATAAGACCCTGTGAAGTAACTACTGCCATTTTACAGATAAAAAATAAAAACAAAAATAAAAACAAAATGAAAACCTGAGTCACAGGGAGCTTAATTACCTTGCTAATATCTCAAAGCAGTAAATCTGGAATAAGCTATGAGTCCAGAATAAGCTATGGAGCCATTGTGTGGCTCCAAAAGGTAAGAGTTTAACTATTATACCAATGCTCTTCATGAATCATGATTTTTGTGACATTCAGAATTTCTAAGAATGTTCTGATTCAGTTGTTCCTTTTACTAGAATGCAATTTGTATTATTATTTTTTCTTTCTTATGTATAAAGAATGTTAGTTTATATATAAATATTTTGACATTTTCATCAATTTCTACAATTATGATAGTCACCTGTATAAATGTGAATTTACTCTAATTCAGGTTGATTTAATTAACAGTTAAGAATATACTAGAAACTGGGGCACCTGGGTGGTTCAATTGGATAAGTTTCTGACTCTTGATTTTTTCTCAGGTCATGATCTCACAGTTCATGAGTTCAAGCCCCAAGTTGGGCTCCACACTGACAATGTGGAGTCTGCTTGGGATTCTCTCTTTCCCTCTCTCTCTGTCAGTCTCTCTCAAAATAAATACATGAACTTAAAAAAATTAAAAAGAAGAATTTACTAGAAACTACAGACTCTATTGAGAATTATGGAAAACAGAAAAGCAGTATTAACAGTAACATGATATCTGCATCAGACTTCATTACAATGGAAGTTGAGAGCCAGCACTTACACACCTGAAACATTTGTAGATTGGAACAAGTTAAAATACAATGAAGTGCTTCCTCCAGGAAAGTTCATGTAAGAGACCATATTAAATTAATGTGCAATCCATAAAGATTGCTGTAGAAAAAAACACAAGACAAAATAATTAGGCATTAGAAAAATGAATGATAAATAAAACAGCCCTTTGATATAATATGCTATTATAGAGTTATATAAAGGTGAATAAAATACATAATGATGATAATCAAAAGACCTTCCAGGAAAACTTGATACTGAAGAAAAAAGAAAAAAATCTGGAGTAGATAAGGAATGAAGGAAACATAATGCAGAATCTCGAATGATTGAAAAAGAGAGGTGTATGATGTAAGAAGAAAGCAGAGCGGTAACTATGATACAAAACTGAGGATACAAGAGAAAATTTTTAAATTAGAAATTCAAGAGGTGACAGTATTTCTTTCAGTAGGCTAAGGCAACTGGGCCACAAGCACAGAATCTCTCAGCGTAGACAAACAAAAAAAACATGATTTATATTCAGTGAAAAAGAATATTGTAGAGTAACACTAATGAAAAAACTATATCTCAACATTAAATTACCTTTGATTATTGCTTGGACTAAATATAACTTTAATTTTAATTAAAATAACAAAATGATTGAATTTAAAGAATTATAAGATCAGTTTCCTAGTTTATGTCCATGTGGATGGAATGATTAAAGAGATACTAGGCATTCAGAAGATGAAGAAAGAAATCAGGACCCATGGTGTCATTTTGAGGAAGAAATTAACTCATAAAAGAAATGATGGAATTGAGATATAATGATTTATTTCCCAATAAATAAGGAAATGGATCTGATGCTCTTTGAAAGCCTGGGGGTATCCACAAGAGAATATAGCTGGAATGTAATGTATGGGAAGAGAAAGTTTAGAGGAATCAAGGAACTTTCATGAGAGGAATGGATGCTTTTTTGACCCTGTAAGGACATTTATTGGCAAATTGATAATAATAAGCACTGATGAAATCCTAAAGTCTATTATCAAATTGAATTTTATTTATTTTCAGTCATACATACACAGTGATTAGGCTAATGGCATAATGTATTTGTTAGAGTAAGCAACTCTAACTGTTGCAACAAATAAACCCTGAAATTTCAAAGGCTTATTAGCCAATAAAAATTTATATCTTACACATGCAATCTAACATGGCTCAGTCAACTTTCCTCTCTGTAGTTATCCCATCTGTAATACTTGGCCTCCAGAGTCACCACTATAGGGAAAGTATGATCTGGGGATTTATGCAGACTTTTTTTAAATCCAGGCCAAGAAATAATACACATAATAACTGTCCACATCTTACTGGCCAAAACTCAATCTCAGTGACACAACCTAACAGCAAGAAAATACAGACTTTTCCTATGTGCCCAGGATGAGAATAAAGTCAAGTGACAAACAGCATCAGTTCTGTCAATATATATAATATTAAGACACAAGAAACAATACATAAATTTATGCCTGGAGCACATTCTGCTTTCACTACTTGTGACTCAAAGGGAAAACCGAGGAATGGGACAAACTGGGACAATTAATCACTAGTGTCTTCGCTATGAATCCAAAAGATCCCATGGGGCACCTGGGTGGCTCAGTGAGTTGAGCATCCTACTCTTGATTTAGGCTCAGGTCATGATCCCAGGGTAGTGGGATCCAACCCTGCATCGGGTTCCACACTGAGCATGGAGCCTACTTGGGATTCTCTCTCTCTCCCTCTGCCTCTCTCCCCTACATGTGTGCTCTCTCTCTCTCTCAAATAAAAATTAAGTAAAAATTAAAGATCCCTGACCAGAGCAGTGTCTGAACAATGGGTGATGAGACAGTCTTTATGAGAGGAGAGTACTATTAACAAAAAAAAATTGGTCTTATCAAGTATCAGCAGTAAGAGTTTATATATACTGCCTCTCTTGCTCTCTCTCTCTTTATCTCTCTCTCTCTCTCTGTATATACACTTTCTCTCTGTATATATTTTCTGTAAATCTGTTAGGCTCTGTGTCCCTGTACCATTCTATATGCTAATTTTCCCTCTCTTAAGACTTACCAAGAGGCCATCTGATGTAGAATTACCTGATTATTTCATGGATGAACATACCCCATGATAAATAACTGGATATCTTCCTTAGGATTCTTCAAAATATGTCTCCAACCTGCACTCAGTTTTGCTACCTACTGCTTATTTCTTGCATCTAGCCCTCCCATATTCCTCAAATCATTATTATACAAAAATATTTACCTTCAGAACAATGCATTCATAAATCTGAATACTTAGGGCCATCATTTTATCCAGAAACAAAAAAGCCTGATATAATTACCAGATATTTCACCTTTAGAAGGAAGAGAGATAGTAAACAAACATGTAAATGCATTAGTATGTTTTACTGAGAGAGAAGGAGGGAAGAAGAGAGGGAGGAAGAAAGAGAGGGAAAGAGCTGGCTGGTTTAGAAGATCAGACAACTCTATCCCCACAGTAATTGAATAACAGATGAACATTTTATCCAAACAGGCCAATCTGGGTTATGCCGAGAAATTTTCTGAAACTATCAAGAAAGACATAATCTTTCTCAGTTTGCCAACCCAGGATAATATAAGAAGTAGGTAAATAAGGCTCTTGTTCTATGATACACAGAAAACTTAAGAATGAATTCAACAAAGGTAAATAAAATAGCTGAAAGATGGACAAAAAGAAGAAGGGAGAGGAGACAGAGAGAAAAAACCTGAATCCTGTATTCTGCCATGATTCAAGCAATTTCTAAACATTTCAGCTACTGAAATAATAAATTCCTACACTATGCTACTTCAGCAATTCACCTAAAGGATTATATATATATATATATATATATATATATATATATATATATATATGTATCGTATCATATATATATATGATATATGATATATGATAGATACATATATATTTCAGAATAAAATTTTTAGAGGCACCTGGGTGGCTCAGTTGGTTAAGTGTCTGACTCCCAACTTCCGCTCAGGTCATGATCTCATGGTTTGTGGGGACTGAGCCCCACATTAGGCTCTGTACTGACAGTGTGGAGTCTGCTTTGGATTCTTTCCCTCCCTCCCTCTCTATGTCCCTGCCCCACTTTCTCTCTCTCTCTCTCTCTCTCTCTCTCTCTCTCTCTCTCTCTTTCTCTCAAGATAAATAAATACACTTTTAAAAGAAGAATAAAACTTCTAAAGTTTACAAGAGAAATATGTACATAAATACAAATAGTGAAACAGAAAAACAAAATTTTAAAAATCAATATTTAAGGGGTGCCTGGGTGGCTCAGTAGGTTGAGCATAGGACTCTGACTCAGGTCATGATCTTGCCACTCATGGTTTCAAGACCCATGTTGGGCTCTGTGCTGACAGTTCAGAGCCTGGAGCCTGCTTCAGATTCTGTGTCTCCCTGTCTCTCTGCCCCTTCCCTGCTCATACTTTGTGTTTCTCTCAAAAATAAACATTAAAATTTTTTTTAATAAAAATCAATATTTTAAGAAGTTCCTTGTGTCAGGCAGGACTTAAAATGTCTTTATTTATACAGTCCGTTGTACTTAAAATTTTTCCTATAAATTATTCAATTTAACTTTAGTATAACCATATAATAGTTATTATCATCACACTCTACAAGAAGCAAACTTATGGTTCACAGAAGAAAATGATTTGTTCAAGGTCATGTAATAAGAAATTGAACAATAATTCAAGCCACCTCATTTCCACTGTGGGAATACAAAATGTTCATCTTAGAGCTAAGAAGTGTGAACTCTAAGTTAAACATAATAATAAATGGCCAAGAAAGTTTACTTTCACCTCAGAAAACAATTATAGAGGAGAAGTCATCCTAGTTACCTTGGTCTGAGTTCAATTGGAAGCAGAGCCTGAGAAAAGACTTGACTGCAGGTATTTTATTTGGGAGGTGATCCCAGAGTGCTAGAGTGAAGGAATGGAGAAAAAGAGACAAGGAAGGAAAAACAACAAAGGAAAAATCACTGTGCTTGTCCTCAGTGTGTGCATCTGATACTAAACCCCACTTGGGACCATCTGATAAATCTTCTTGTGCATATGCAAAACTTTAACCTGGGTGATTGGAAGCTACAGCTTTTATCCACCAACTCTCCATTTCTACTGTTTGTCGTGGCCACCCCGCTCCAGGCATGAGCACTCCCACCAGCTCCTTGAGGCCACACCTTCATGTGGGCCAAGAGTGCTTGTCCCTGCTGCCTAGAGAAAGACCTGAGGCAGAGTTGGGAAAACCTCAGCATGCTCACAGCTGCCCTCACAGGTGCAGCAGGAGTCAGAGGCAGGATCCTGGGACCTAGCAAAGGGCACCAACTATGTCTGCTACAGTCATTCCCAAAACGGACTGACATTAAAATCAATGTGTTATCATTGCTCTGAGATCTGATGTGGACCTGGTAACAACAGAGAGAAAGAACAATGGAAA
This sequence comes from Acinonyx jubatus, assembly GCF_027475565.1. Taxonomy (NCBI): domain Eukaryota; kingdom Metazoa; phylum Chordata; class Mammalia; order Carnivora; family Felidae; genus Acinonyx; species Acinonyx jubatus. The sequence continues at coordinate 121,898,075 of NC_069382.1, read as the reverse complement.
AGTCTGTATCAGCTCTCACAGAAAACAGATAACATATTTTTTCTCCTTATTAACTAGAGTTCAGCATCCATCTCTTAAAAACAATGTGCAGTTTCCAAGAGATTTGATTTCTGGCTTGAGTGGTAAATAGAATTATTCATAAACCAAGAATGAAAATGAGTAAGAAAAAGATCAAATTATTACATTTAGATATAAATATGTTTCATCACTATATTTAATTAGAAGTTCTAATAAATGTTACCACTACAAATGTCTAATACCTCACAGACTAAATTACCTTTAACATACACAACAGGGGGACAATTTCGTTTGGGCAGTAGACAAAGATAAATATAAATAAGTCTGAAGAGAAATATAAGAACCTACTACATTTTTATAGCGGTACATATTAAAGATAAAAGTTTAATGTTTAACTTAAAATTTGTACAGAATAAGGTTTAGTTTCAAAAGAAAGTTGCATTGTAGAAACTTATCTTTTTATTTAATATATTCCATTTTCTTTTATAGTTTTAAAAGCCTTCATAAGCATCAATACTTGTATAATATTTTTAATATTTGCAAAAAAGTCAGGACAAAACAAACAATTAGAGATTCCTATTGGGTAAGCCATTTATTAGTAGTTAGGACATTTTCTGATTTGATATTAACAATGAAAGTTACTGAAATTTCCATGCCTTCCTGAATTATGCTCCTATTGACTTCAGTCACTAATACTTCTTTTAAATGTTAATGTTTATTTTTGACAGAGAGAGAGACAGAGCATGAGCGGGGGAGGGGCAGAGAGCGAGGGAGACACAAAATCCGAAGCAGGCTCCAGGCTCTGAGCTGTCAGCACAGAGCCAGACGCGGAGCTCCAACTCACAGACCACGAGATCATGACCTGAGCTGAAGTTGGACTCTCAACCAACTGAGCCACCCAGGCGCCCCCAGGCGTTAATACTTAAGATCACATAATAACAACTAGAAATTGTGTAAACACACTTCCTATGATAATTTTACTTGAAATAAGTTAAGCTAAAATGCTACAAAATTTTTAATCAAAATGCTTGAAATCATACTGATGCTATGAATGTTTCCTAATAAAATAAAAAGCCTCATACAGAGATTATAACTCTAGAAATAAGAAAATTCAGGGAATTCTCCATATGTTCAAGTATATCTGTATAGGTATTATTCATATATATTTTTAAATGTAAATAAATTTTATTGAGGTATAATGGATATTCAATTAAATATACTCATTTTGAATGCACAGTTTGACAAGTTTTGACAAATGCATTCCCATAACTACCACCACAGTCAAGATATAGAACATTTCTATCACCTCAAAAAAGTTCCCTTATATCCTTAGCCAAACTTGCCCTACTATACCACGACGGGCTCCAGGCTATCACTGTAGATTTTTGCCATTATACATTATCTTTGCCTGTTGAAGAATTGTATACAAACAGAATCATATGTATTGCAATACATTTTGGCTGGCTGATATAAGGTCCCAAACGTAGAATAAAAATAGGCTGGGAATGACTGTCCTCCTCACTGAAGAACGAGCTAGAGTATGGAATCTCCCTTTGGGAATGGCTTATCGGAAGCTCTGAGGGTATATAAGTGTCAATAGTGATGGTTGGTTGCTTGTTGCAAGTTTTCACTTCATATCTCTCTCTTCCACTTGGGAAGACTCTGCAGGGAAAAAAAAAGTTTCTTCTAAATCATTATAGTTTCTACTTCTTTTTTAAGTCTTTGTTCTAAAATCTGCCAAAATCTAGACATTATTCTTTCTGGGATAGACGGACTTTGATTCATCTATGCACAATGAACAAAACACTTCATAGCATCAACAGGCAAAACTGATCAAAGGGTATCACATTACTATGTATTCCCTGTCAAAACAACATCCTAATGTTACCTGCACATATTTCAGTTCTCTGCCTGAAAAGGGGGAACTTCAGTTTTGTCAAGGGATACTGTACCCTGTGCAATAGTTGCTTGATAATGCTGATTAGAAAGAAAGCAAAAAGGGGCTGAAAGAAGGTGCAAGAAGTGGGAAAGCAGTAATCTAAACCTTTTAGGTTTTGCTGGGACAAGGGTTTGGGCTTCCATCTACCTCCCAATCACTCAGTTATATCCTTGCAAATTCCTATTTTGCATTATGTGTGACTATTTTCTCCTTTATCTAGTGGGGAGGAATACATACATAAAAAGGGCAAGCCATCTGGGTTTCTACACAAATGAATTTTAAATATGGAATCTGCATATGTTATTTACTCTCCCTCACTGAAAACATGTAAATGTCTTAGGGGAAAGGCTGCAGTTAACTTTCAAATATCTTACTTAAGAGAGATGTTTGTAATGTTAGCATCCTCTATCCCCATAAAAAAGGAAAAATCATTATGTGATTAGGATTATGGAATTTCAAGACACATTTGGAGACAGTGCCCAAGTTTTCCAATAATTATCTATATGGTCATTGACGCAAGGTGAATATTTTGTCTTAATACTTGAGGAACTCTCCAAAACTTTCCTTTTCTTAGGTTTTATTTTTTAGGGTTGGTTTGTGGTGTTTCTCCACATTTTTATTTGTCCAATAACTTAAACCTCCAATTCTTAAGAGAATCTAATGAATTTTGTGACTGTAATTTAGTTTGAAGATCTCTGTCCTTATCCATCTTGACCTTGCCCTTCCTCCTCTGAAAACACCTGCTATTTCCCCTGCTTAGCTCACTTTATTTCCTCTTTTCAATACAACACAAGGGTGGTTGTTAAAGTCCAATGAGCATGTAGTTAGGCACAGGAAAATGTGTAGTAGAAAACAGAAGTAAAATTGGAGTCATTGGCATGCATTAAGAATAAAGGAGTTTAGGGGCCTCTGTGTGGCTCAGTCAGTCAAGCGTCTGACTTCAGCTCAGGTCATGATCTCACAACTGGTGAGTTCAAGCCCCACATCGGGCTCTGTGTTGACAGCTTAGAGCCTGGGGCCTGCTTTGGATTCTGTGTCTCCCTCTCTCTCTGCCCCTCCCCTGCTCATGTTCTGTTTCTGTCTGTCTCAAAAATGAATAAACATTAAAAAAAAAAGAATAAAGGAATGTATGGGGTGCCAGGGTGGTTCAATCGGTTAAGTGTCCGACTTAAGCTCGGGTCATGATCTCATGGTTTGTGGGTTTGAGCCCACATTGGGCACTGTACTGATAGCTCAGTCTGGAGTCTGCTTTGAATTCTGTCTCCCTCTCTCTCTGCTGCTCCCCCACTCATGCTCTCTCTCTCTCTCTTTCTCAAAAATAAATAAACATTAAAAAAAGAATAAAGGAGGTTACTCATGGAGATGGAGAAGAAATAATAAAAATGAGAGGAAAATAAAAGTGGGAAGAGTCATGTAGCCAAGGGAAAATCACCTTTAAATTTTTTTTTAACGTTTATTTATTTTTGAGACAGAGAGAGACAGAGCATGAATGGGAGAGAGAGGGTCAGAGAGAGGGAGACACAGAATCTGAAACAGGCTCCAGGCTCTGAGCTGTAAGCACAGAGCCCGACGCCGGGCTGGAACCCACGGACCGCAAGATCATGACCTGAGCCGAAGTTGGCCGCTTAACCGACTGAGCCACCCAGGTGCCCCGGGAAAATCATCTTTAAGAAATGGTGGCAGTTAACCTCGGTGAGGTATATGGCACCAGAACTTGGTTCCCCATCACTGCAAGGCTAAGGTTTAAATCTATAGATAATGGATTACAGTTGAACCTTTTGAACAAGAAGGGAGTATAAGAAATACAAAGCTTTGTTTAAGAGAGATTAATCTGGAAGGTATTGTAGTGTGCATTTTATACATGCAGACTTCCTTATAATAGCTATCTAATGTACCCTAAAATTCTTCAGCTGAGTGTGTTGTGCATATTTATGTGTGTATAAGTTAACTTTAGTCTATATTTTAAGAACAGTTGGTTAATTTGAATGATCCTAATCAGAGATACCTACTCCAGAACTTGTTGGGCAGCTAGCTAGAGTTCAAATCCCAGAATTAACTATAATATCTTCCATTATCTTTAGCTCCAAATACTGTAGTGGGTTTTTTGACTAATACAAAAGATGTCAGATGTTAGAAATACTTTTTCATTGGTGATATATGTTATTCAAAGTATCCTGATTTGTCCACTAGATTATACCTTGCAGAATAGCCCCTTAGGCCCAATACTGTTGATTCAACCCTTGGTTCAGACATTTAATGAAGAATTCTATCCCTGTTTCCAACCAGGACAACTAAATTCTACAGCTAGAATATTGTAACATAAGCCTTGAATTAACCTTTTGTGTTCATTCTAACCAAAATGCCTAAAATGATGAGCTACACTTCACTGACTTTAAAGAAAAAATTAAGACTATTTTTGGCATTTTTCCTCACAGATTTTTCCATAAGTAGCAGTAATCTGAAACTTATCTGTATCATATTTACTAGCAGGTAGTAGCATTTTAAGAAAGCTAACTTGTGGATCTCACTTAACTATTAGAAATAACTGATATCTATTTTTAAAATCAAAACCAAACAAACCGAAGAAACCTTGATAATTGTGAATGCCAAATTGGCTTGGGTCAGCATGCAACTGATTACAGATGTAAGGCCAATTTTGAAAACACATCAATAATATTTATGTGAAGGAAAGATGGTGAACTAGTTATATGTGGGAACAGAAATATTTGGGAAAGACTGATTTCAAAGTCTCTGTAAGTTTTATACAAAAGAAATTTAACCTCAGATGTCATTAAACTTTCCAATTTAAGAAATTAATTTTATTCAGTAATGTCAAACAAAGACATTATATTAAATGCAAAACATATGTATCTCAAATTTTATTTAGTAATTTTGATTAAAATAATAAGAATTAGTAAGAAAGTAGAACTGAAATAATAAAATAATTACACAGGAAAATAATTAGGTCAGAAAAAAGAAAGGTAGAATTTAAGACTGCCAGTGGTTTATCTAGAGACATATTACAGGTCTTCTGGAAGAGTATCTAACATTGTGTGGGATGATGGCAAATGTATTGTGTTATAAAAACACAGCTGCACATCCTGTTCTATATAAAATGCTATGGTAGGGCAACAGATTGTACGTAGGTGCAGTGTGTACTCAGTTTGTTTTAATAAAGGACAATTTTATGTTTTGCCATTTCTGGCATAGTTTAGTCCATTCTGAAAATTACTCTCTATCTTCCCCAAGGAACAGGAAGCGAATTTTGGATTGAAATATTTTCTTAAAAAACAAAACAAAACAAACAAACAAAAAAACAGACAATTGTATATTTAGAAAAACAAGAAGGTATAATGTAGCTCACTCTATATACTCCTCACATAATGAGGTTTTTCCCCATAGATTTGCTCCATGGTAAGCAGCATAAAAACTACTTATATGACATGATTCCAATGATATGAAAAACCCCTCTTGCACATGCAAAGCATTTCTAAATTACTTAACATTATTATGTTTTGACATGAAGAAATTAGTTGAAACTATAGTTCAACATATAAAATTTTGCCTGGGCCATCGTAAGTATCAATGAATCATGTTGAATTTAAACATACATATTAGAGCAAGAAGTAGGGTAAAAGATAATTAGCTACTATTTACAAATCAATACAGATTAATTTGTTGCATTAGCAACAGTTTCTTCTTAGGACAACTAGCTTCAAGAAAAGAAAAGCAAGTTGGAGTATGTCTGAACCTTGAACAATTATCTAGGGGTCGAAAACTGGGCAGGTGGAGTAAAGGAACTGCCAAAAAGTTCATGCATATGACCCAAATTTACTAGTACCAAACTTTAAATTATCACAATACTAGAAAACATTGCAAATGCTTACATATCTTTATTTCTTAACTGTTAACTAATAGAAGGAAATAAAATAAAATGCATTACTGGCAACCAACTTCCTTAAGTTCTCTTAATTACTTTCATTATTTTTTAAATGTTTATATATTTATTTTGAGAGAGAAAGAGCATGAGCAGAAGAGAGGCAGAGAGAGGGAGAGAGAATTCCAAGCAGGCTCTGCCTTGTCAGCGCAGAGTCTGAAGCAGGACTCAATCTCACAAACTGTGAGATCATGAGCTGGAATCAAGAGTCATGCTTAACCAATTGAGACACTCAGGCACCCTAGTCTTCTTAATTATTTTAAAAATATTCCAATTCTAGTTAGTTATTGAAAGTTAATATAAATTCACTTTTAGCCATTAATTTATATTTATCTTTTACATCTTTATTGATAGGAATATAGTAATTCAGCTCAAAAGTCATAGCTAACTTTTGCAAGTAGGATCTGGCAAGTCAGTTCCTGGATTTTATATAGAGATAAGAAAAACTTTTATATCTGTACTTTTAGGATAAAAACTTTGACAGATAGACATTCACTCAGTAAAGACAAATATTATAGAGATGGGATCTTTTTTTCCTCCTAACTATAGAGCAAATAGAGGATATATTTCAAAAACATGGGTATTTAAGCAGGCCAGAATACTGTAAATATAAGCAAAAAAAAGAATATATGCATATATGTATGTGTATACATGTTATATATACATATATTATAATTTTACGATTAATAGCATATTTAAATAATTAAAAACATAAGATACTTCAGTAAAAACAGTGATCTCTGAAAGATGAAAAACATACAAGTTGAGTCCTAAAATTGCTCAGGCTACTGCCTGGGAAAGTTTCTGGGCTGCAGCACAGACTGGAGGAACCCAAAAAGAGCTTAGCGGACTCCCTAAGTTGAGGAAAAGAAATGTGGTTAGGAGTCATGGGGCAAAGGAACACACAAGGGAGGTAGACAGAGAGCTCCAGATATCTTCAGAGGGTCCCCCTCAAGTATCAGCTGACCACTAATCGGTACAGAAATGCAAAGAAACTACCTGATGCCAAGGAAAGGACTGCCCCAAACAATACAGTAGTAAATTCTCAACCAGGGAAGTTTTGCCCCTGAGGATACATTTGACAATATCTTGAGACATTGTTGTTGTCATAACCTATGGGGAGGGTGCTACTACCATCAAGTAGATAGGGGCTAAGGATGGTGGCTGAACATGCTACAATGCATGGGAGAGCTCCTCACAACAGTGAATTATCCAGTCTAAACTATCAATAGCACCTAGGTTCAGAAATCCCATATTAAAGAAAACAGTATGGACGTCTCACAGAGGGCTAGAACATCCCCATACATCTTCAGTAGAAAACCTCATTCTCCACAGAGCACCAAGTAGAATAGTAAGCAATGGGAAAAATGTACCCAAGATCAAATGCTGGCCAAGTTTCACCTAACAAAACATAAAGCACCCACTAACAAAAAGATTAAACAATTTCCAAGTAACTTAACCACATTATAAAACAAACCTCAATATTTTCAAGCATACAAAACATCCTGTACACAATGAGATAAAATGTATCATATCTGGATCCAAAAGAAAAATTACCAAGCATTTAAAGAAATACAAATATACGACTCATGAAGAAAAGAAAAAAATTAATCAAAAATAGCCCAGAAATGACATAGATGATGGAATTTGCAGTCCAGGCATTAAAACAATTATTATAACTGAATTCCACATGTCCAAGAAACTAGAAGAAAAACTGAACATATTAAGTAAGCATGAATGATGTAAAACAAAATAAAAAAAATTTACAAAGAAACAAAAAAATTAAAGGCCCAAACTGAACTTCTAGAAATGAGAATAACAACTTGATATAAAATGTATACTGGAAGGGATTAAAATCAGACCTTATAGGAGAAAAAAGTTGAAGACTTCGTAACACACAGAGAAATGAAATGAAACACACAGAGAAAATTGACTTTAAAAAATGAAGAGAACATGAATTAAACTATGGGAAAATTTTAAGAGGCCAAATATTTGTTTAATTGGAGAATCCAACAGACAGAAGACACTGTGAGAACAGAAAAAAAAATGGAAAAAAATAATGGTCAATGTGTTTCAAAATCTGATGAAAAATAAGGGCCCCTGGGTGGCTCAGTCAGTTAAGTGTCTAACTCTTGGTTTTGGCTCAGGTCATGATCTCACAGTTCATGAGATCAGCCCCACACCGCATCTGGCTCCATGCTCTTAGCATGGAGCCTGCTTGGGATTCTCTCTTTCCCTCTCTCTCTGCCCATCCCCCATTCGCACTTGATATTTCTCTCTCTCAAAATAAATAAATAAACTTTAATAAATAAACAAATGCATAAATAAAACCCCATATATCCAAAAATCTCAACAAACCCCAAGCACAAGAAATAAAAAGAAAGTGACACTAAGGCATATCATCACTGAATTGCTTAAAACCAGTGATAAAGAGAGAAATTTTAAAAGCAGCCAGAGAAAAATACCATTTTATACAAAAGAACCAAGATAAGGATGATAGAAGAGTTCCCATCATGAATATAAAATAGAAGACAGTAGAAAAACACATTTAAAGTACTAAAAGAAAAATATGGTCCACCTAGAATTTTACCCCGAGAACATAACTTTTAAAATTGAGGGTGAAATAAAGGCTATTTCAGACACACAAAAGCTTAAAGAATCTTCCAGAACTATACCACCAGTAACATTAAAGTCCTACAAGCATATTAGCAATGTTACCAGATGGAAACCTGAATAAGGATTGAAGAATATTTTTAATAGAAACTAAATGGGTTACCGCATTTAAAAAATCTATTTAAGTTTCCTTAACAGAAAATCAACTATTTAAGAAAAAATAATATCAATGCACAGTGGGGCATGCATTGAAATTACATATAGATAAATATGTATACTCTATATTCTCAAGAACCAATAAAATAACAAGAGTTTATTTTAAAGAGTTTTTTTTAATTTAAAAAATAGTTTACTTTAAATAAGAAAACGATGAGTTTGTGTTAACATCATACAAGATCAACTGTAATCATAAAAAAATTCTCAATTATTCCAAAAGAAGTCAATAATTTCAAAAAGAAAGAAAAAACATATAAGAAGGATAATGCATAATGAACAAATGGGATTTCCACTAGGAATGGAACATTGGTTAAACATTTGAAAATCAGTCAGTGTAAGTCACCATATTAAAATAAGTAAGTCACCATATTGTTAAAAAGAATAAAAAAAATATCAAACATGCATTCCAAATTTAAAAAAAAAAAATCCAAGCAAACTAGGAGCACAAGAGAATTTTCCCAACTGATAAAGAGTATTTACCTCTATAGTTAATATCATACTTAATGGTAAAAAGTTAAATTATTTATCCCTACAACAAAGGACAAACTCTCTCAAGGTGCCTGGGTGGCTCAGATGGTTAATCGTCCGGATTCAGCCCAGGTCATGATCTCAAGATTTGTGAGTTGAGCCCCACATTGGGCTCTGTGCAGGCAGCTCAGAGCCTGGAGCCTGCTTCAGATTCTGTGTCTCCCTCTCTCTCTGCCCCTCCTCCACTCACATTCTGTCTTTCTCTCAAAAATAAATAAACATTAAAACAAGTCTAAAAAAAAAGAACAAACTCTCTCTACCTTTATTCAAAATTTTATTGGAAATTCTAATCAGTATAATAAAGCACAACAAGAAAAGGTTACCATTCAGATTTGATAAAGAGAGGTAAAATGTTTTATTTGCATATAGTATGATAGTCAATGTAAAAAAAAAAGAGATGGAATAAACAAAAAAAATCCATTATTGAGTTTCAGAAGATTGTAGGATACAGGATCAATTTCAAGAGAATTCAATAGAGTTCAATAAATTTAATTGTATTTCTAAATATCAGTCACAATTAGAAATCAAAAATAAATAAAACAATAGGATCTACACTAGCATTAGAAAATATGAAATTCTTGACAATAAATCTGACAAAAGGTGTATAAGGGCTGTGCACTGAAAATACAAAATATTACTGAGAGAAATCAAGAAGATTTAAATAAACTGAGATAGATATTCATGCATCAGAAGAATTGATATTGTTAAGATGCTTATCCTCCCCAATTTAATCTATAGATTCTAAGTTAATTTCAATTGAAATCCCATAATAGTGTTGGATAAGTTGACAAGTTCCTTGTAAAATATATATGGAAGGAAGAAGCACCTAAGATTACAAAGTTCCTAACATAGCAGCCAAAATAAAAACAAATAAATATTGGGAAAAAAGAAGGCTGAAAGACTCTCTGATTTCCAAAATTATTATAATGCTATAAATAGTTACAATCCAGGTAGTGTGGCACTGGCATCACGACACACCAAGTAAATCAATAGAACAGAAGAGAGTCTAGAAATAGGTTTCTAAAATATACGAACAACTGATTTTTGACAAAGGTACAAAAGCAATTCAGTAGAGAAATAATAGTTTTTCCAACAGGAAATGGTGCTGAAAATTGGATAGCCCTAAAAAAAAAAAAAGAAAAGAGTTACATTCCTTGTAATAAAAGTACTTCATAAACTTAATGTAAAATCTAAAACTTACAGAAGTAAACATAGAAAAAACTCTCAGTGATCATGATTCAGAAATGACTTCTTAAATATTTCAACATAGCAACAAAAGCATAACTCATAAAAAATTATTGATATGTTGGTCTACATAAATGTAAGAACTTCTGTGTAAAGGATGCTGTGAGAATAATGAAAAGAAGAGCTACAGACTGGGAGAAACATACGTGCAAAGAATGTATCTGATAAAAGATTTGTGTACAGAATGTATAAATAATACTTGTGGCTTAATAATAAAAAAAAGTCCAGGGGCTCCTGGGTGGCTCAGTCGGTTGAGCATCTGGCTACGGCTCAGGTCATGATCTCACAGTTTGTGGGTTTGAGCCCCGCATCGGGCTCTGTGCTGATGGCTCAGAGCCTGGAGCCTGCTTTGGATTCTGTGTCTCCCTCTCTCTCTGCTCCTCCCCCACTCATGCTCTCTCTCTCTCTCTCCTTCAAAAATAAATAAAAACATTAAAAAAAATTTAATAATAACAAAAAAAGTCCAATTAAAAATACACAGAAGACTTGATGAAAGAAGATACATGAGTGTATCAAATTAGCATATGAATAGATGTTTAACATTAGTAGCCATTAAGGAAATGAAAAATTAAAGCCACAAGGAGATTACTGGCATGACCCAGCCATCAGCCCTAGGTGTTTTCCAGACAAATGAAATATATTTCCACACAAATGTGTACATAAATGTGTACATAAATGTCATAACAAGTTATTTATAATATGCTCAAACTGTTAATGACCCAAATATCCATCAACAGGTAAATCAATAAAAAAGTTGTTGTATATTACTTCAATGGAAATCTATTCAGCAATAAAATGGAATAAACAATTCATAGAAGCAACAAGATGATTACAAAAAAATTAGCTGAGTGGAAGAAGGCAGACAAAAAGCAGTACTATTGTATTTTTTCCAAAATTCTAGAAATAAAAGCTAATCTATATGTTAAAAAAGCAGATCAATCATTGCCAGGGGATGAGGAATGTTGGAAAAGTTAGAAAAGGAGATCACAGAGCAGCATGAGGAAATCTGGGGGCAGAATGGTGAATATATTCATTATTTTGATTGTGGTTTTATACACACACATATTGTACCATTAAAACATGTGAAGTTTATTGTGTATCGATTACACCTCAATAAAACTGTTGTAAAAAAACATACTTCCAGCTTCTGTGAGATTATTACGTTAACCAGAAGAATTTCCTATGAAAGCATCCTGCTGCATAGCTCATGTTCCCTTCAAACTTACAGAAAAGAACGAATTAAGAATAAAATTATGTGGCAGAAAATCAAAGGATGTAGTTTAAAATAGTATTTTTTTTGCTCTTGAAATAAACCACAAACACTAAACAACAGAACAGTAGTTCCTAGCATATTACTGAGTTCAAAATCACAGGAAATAATATAAGGGAGAAACATTAAATCTAACTGCAAATTGATCGGTGAATAGAAAAGCAAAATCAGGAAATGGTAAATTTCTTAACATGTTGCTTTTCTCTGCTTTTGAAGTGAAGATTGCCTAAGTACAAACTGAAAAAAAAAACATTTTCTACTGCTGGGAAAACTTAAACATAGTCATTTAGAAGTAGCTAAGGAAAGGGTTGGAAAGAAATCAAATGCTTGAACCTATTCAGATGGGTCTCTATAAATAGCAAATCCAAGGTCCTAAAAAGCTCCAAGCATAAATGTCCAGTAGTGAAGGAAACTTCCTAGACCATTAGTCAATTTCTGTGCAACAAAATGAAGATTATTCCTAAGGAAACTAATGGAAGACACCCTGGAATTGCTACAAATAAACAACCTAGATGAGTTTATAAAGTACTTATAAAGTGCTAGAAGCCAGGGGCTTGGAGAAAGAGGTCTTACTCACTTGTTTTGTTTTGTTTTTTGTTTTGTTTTGCTTTACCAATGCCAAACACAGATATACTGGTGGTACTCAACAAATCTTGGCTAAACTATGTGGTTTATTTTTATTTTGCAAATCATTACAGAGGGTACTTTTAAGCATATCAAGGTCTTATAATAGGCAATATTGTTATAATAATAATAACAATAATTTTTAAAAACTCTCTCTTCTCTGGCAGCATATTTCTGCTTTTCCATAAATGAGAGTAATAAAGTAAATACAGGACAACACAAGAGAAAACAAATACAATAGAGATATCACCAAGACAACCAGAATAGAGAGGTTCATTATGACAGAGGCTAACCAGTTTACAGTTAAAGCATGACAGAAAAGCAATAGAATCATACATAGAGACGGCAAATAACCTCCAAATTAATAAATCAGTCAGCAAAAAGATTCAAAGAACTTCATAATTTCAAGGTGTTACACTACTGAGAATAGCAATAATCCAGAGGCAAGGGAATAATGCAAGAGTTAAAACTGATTAGATGAGAAGTTGGGAGATCTTGGTAATAAATGGCAGTGGAATTCTTAAAGCACAGGAAATAGCAAAGAAGTGGAGATACAAAATCTGATAGAAGGTTGCCCAGAAGGCAAGGGGATGGAAAGTTTGGGAAAAGAGTAAAGGATGTCAGTCTGGGCACCACTTTTCAGGAATATCGGGGGTGGGGCACACATGAGCATTAGCGGAGGGTTAGAGTTGATCAGGATTCTGAAGTAAGTGAGTTTTATTTTTACCATTGAAACATATAAAAATGAATTGCCTAGAAGCATAAGCAAAGAAAACATGTAAGTAGCCAGAAGCTGGGAGACCAAAATATGGATCATTTCAACACCATCTTCCCTACCTAATGTCAAAGGCAGCCATAAAATAGTTTTTCATTACACCCTGTAACAGTTTCGTAGGGCTGTCATAATTACCAAGAACTGGGTGACTTCAAACAGGAGAAATTTATTTTCTCACAGTTCTGGAGTCCTGAAGCACAAAATTAAGTTGTTGGCAGGATGACCCTCCCTCCATAGGCTCCAGGGCAGATTATGTTTCTTGTCACATCCAGCTTCTGGTGACTGCAGGCATTCTCTGGCTTGTGGCCACATCACTCCAATCCTTGCCTCCAGGATCCTATTGCCTTCTCCTTGTCTGTGTCTTCTCTGTGTGTCTGCTTTATTAAGGATACATGTGATTGCATTTAGGGCCCACACAGATTATCCAGGATAATCTCCTTCTCTCAAGCAATACTAAGAAATACTCATTCTTTTGCCATATTATGTGTGTGATTCTCATAAATTATGGGAATTAGGACATATCTTTTGGGGAAACTACTTTTCAACCCATTACATACCAGCTTTCTGAAAAAAACGTATGTGTGTGTGTGTGTGTGTGTGTATATATATATGTATATATATATATAAAATACATATATATATAATGTATATGGTGTATATATAATATATTTAATATATAATATGCATATATATATATATATAATATACAGGGTAAGTAACCATAATTTATGGTTACATAAATGTATAATTTTTGCTGAACTCTTGTATCCATAGCCAAACTACAGTTTCAATCCACAGAGTGTTGGTTAACATTTTCGTTTATATTAATAACGACAGTGAAATAAGACAAATGTGAGAACTTTACTCATTCACTAATGCAGTGAGCAAATTTTTGCTGAACTAACAGATTTTTAATTTTAAAAGGGTTTTAGTATTCCTCAAATATGTTTATGCTCGTCACAATGTAACAGCTACAGACAGCATATACTGGGAAGTTTAATCTGCATTATTAACATTTTCTCCATCACTTTCTTAAGTCCAGGCAATCAACAAAACAATAAATCAAGTCCTGATTGTAGCATTTTTACTGATTTTCAATTTAAATATTTAAATTTTTGGTGTAAATTCTCCTACTGTGACCAAATTCAAACCTCTAATTTGAAACCACTAAAAGTTAAGTTGGGAAGAGATATTCAGTAGAACATAATTATACATTATTTCCACCATTTAGATACCACAAAGTAAATAACCTCGAGTATACATAATAGTACAGTACACTAAAATAATTAAGAAGTTATAAACTTTCATATTTGTTCTTTCAATATAGTTTTTAAATTTTAAGTTTACATAATTTAATTTTCAATAATGGCCATATTTAACAACTGGTTTGCAACAGTCCTGAAAATTTAAGTTGTCTCCTACAAATTATTATGAGCTGGTTTCAACATACTGCAGTGTAACATGATCAGGAAGAATCAGAAGAAACATTTTCAAATCTTTAAATCAGTTACACTGAAATTAATCAAAGGTTAGCACTTTTAGTCAGAGCAAATGCATTTGAAAGTCTTCATTCAGTCTTTGCCAGGACTGTTGATACAACTCCCATTCAGGGCTGGCTCCAAAGAAAAACACTAAGCTCTGTATTAAAGGTCCCAATAACTCAATTATAATAAGCAGAACAAGAAGCCAACTTTCCTGCTCTACATTTTGAAAAGTTTCAGCTGTGCCTACTGATGAGTCTCCAGGTGAATTTCCTAAGAGAGAGCTTTACGGATGAATTCTAATTATACCTAATTCCATATTCACCAACAAATTCACAGTTTTATTGTGTGGCATTAGGCAAGTCACTTCCTTTACCCGGCAGTTTCTTAATCTACAAAATGTGGATGTCCTACCTCACAAGGGTGTAGTAACGTATAGCAAATTAAAAAATATTACATATCCAAAATGCAACTGCACCATTAAAAACAGTAATTAAGAAAATTAGTAGGAAACTATGACAACTCCTTTGGAGCCAAGCCATTAATTTTTAAATAAGGAAAAAAGAAACATAAAGGAACAGCCTCATCATGATCTTTTATAACCTCTCTTTTGGGAAGAAGGAATCATGCAACAGTTATTCTCTCACAGAGGAAAACAGAGAGAGGCATGTGACCCCAGCCTGTTTCTATTATGCTAGCATCTGCAATCATTAGGTTCAAGTGGCATTTAAAAAAATTATTTTCTGCAAAAGAGTCCCAAGGAAACAATAATTATCTTTTAATGGGATTCACAGTGGCACAATAAATATCACTGCTCTTCCCCACCTGAGTTCTAAACCAATTGAGAAAGGCAGATGGGCACCAAAATGTCTTCTTTATTACTGATTATGGGGAATGTGGCTTTTATTGGAGAATAAGTGGGCTTTCTTAGAAAGAACACCACAATAAAACGGACTTACCCACCATGACAAAGGAAAAAGGGATCACTACATACTTCTGTCTGAGAACGAGGCCCTTGATAACTTAGAGCATGGGGGATTTAGATAGGATATATACTTCCTGAAAGGAGAGACAGAGAGAGAGAGAGAAAGAGAGAGAGAGAGAGAGAGAGAGAGAGACCCCTCACACCCAGCTTATCCTCCTAAATTCACCTATTATGTAAGTCCCTCCTCTTCACTGGGGATAAATGGATGATGAGGCACAGAAAGTCCCAGAATGTCATGCTAAAGGAGCTTCCCTCTACAGCAAGGAAACTTCAAGAGTAGAGAAAGCTCATCCTTCCCCACCCTATCCCACAATCACTCAGAATTATTGGTGTAGGAAAACAGAGAGAAGTAGGAGTTGTACATGAGGTATCACCTTGGGATCAAGGAAGAGGATATTTCCCTTTAGTTGACCTCTAATCAATGCCACACTCAGTACAATGTACTCAGAGAAGTTGAGCAACTTAAGTAAGGTCACCCAGCCAGCAGTGGTGTATAACTAGACTACATGATCTTTCAATGCAGAAATTATACCTTAATAACTATTTAATAAAAGTAGCTTAATAACACCTTGGCACATTGTAAATATTTGTGGAAGGAAAAGGAAGGAAGGAAGGAAGGAAGGAAGGAAGGAAGGAAGGAAGGAAGGAAGGGAGGGAGGGAGGGAGGGAGGGAGGGAGGGAGGGAGGGAGGGAGGAAGGATGGATGGATAGGAGAGAGGAAGGAAGGAAAGGAACTTAAATTGAGGTCTGAATGGGTCCTCTTACCAATCTATGTTTCCTAGTTGTATATTCTAGCTGGGTTTTAATGACTTCTGAAATCTTATTACTCAGGAAGGAGGTACTCTTGAATGATCATATTCTTATTCTTAAGAAGAATAATTCTCTCTTAGGGCATGTGTTCAGTGTTCCAACTAGCTCAGATATTGTATTGGCTGCATGCTGAGATGATATATAATCTCATGGGTCCTCAAACCAGACTGAGGAAAAAAAAAAATGAATTGCACCTAATACATAATGGTGTTTATAATCATACTTAAGATCAGCATGTTCTGCCATAAATAACAGTGTAACTACAAGCTTGTATTAGCATATTTTAGGCATCCTTTTTCAACATGATATGCACGGCTAGGGTTGTCATTCTTTTGCTGTTAAAGATTGTTCTTACAACATTGACAAACATTGATATATGGGATTAATCCCTTTAACTCATTTATTCAAGAGATGATTCTCTAGCAAACAATAAATACCATTAAAAAATCATAGGTCAAAAATTCAGATAAGAAGAAAAGTCAGTCATGAAGCTCAAGTTCACATTTTCTGGGATTTGGGAGTTCTACTTGCAAAGAAAAACTAAGCCCTTGCTCGGTATGTACAATGAGCTATTTAAATATTAAAGTGATGTCTTGAAGTGCTTTATATTAGAGGAATGGATACCAAATCACTTCTTAAACTGATATAGTCAGTAAATGTGAATTTCTCCTTTTTTGAAGTTTCTCACACAGATGTGCAGCATTTTAGCATCCACTCTGTTCATGACTGGCAGCACTACCTTAGACATGCAATGGGTCTCCAGGTCTCAGTTACACATTTTGTTGGCAAGGATGCTAATCACGAGCACGGTTACATGAACACGTAGGCTTGGACCAACTGACTTCTTACCTTTTATAGCCTTAAATATCATGATCTAAGATTAAGTGTAAAAAGTTGCAATTTCAGATGAGTGGGCTCCAAAGTAGTTGAGTGGCAAAACTGCTGTTCTCATCCACTGCCCTTTGGCCCCCACAGCAGCTTCCGGAGTGGTGCTACCTCACTCTGATTGGTGTGTCGGCTGCTCAGTATTTGCTGCTGTGATAGAAGGGATTGTGCCTACATGAGAACTCATCCTCCATGCAGGCAAGCCTGATTAGATGAGGTCCACCTACTTATGGAGATTAATCTACTTTACTAAGAGTCCACTGATTTGAATGTGAATCTCAACTAAAAAGCACCTTCACAACAACATCTAGACTGGTGTTTGATCAAATATCTGGGTATTGTTGACTAGACAAGTTGACAGAAAATTAACCATCATGGCATGTAAAGTGAGATATTCATAGGTTCCAAGGATTAGAACAGAGATGTCTGTTAGGCAAGAGAATATTATTCTGCCTGTCATCTCCTCTATGACACTTCCCATAACCATTCTAGTCCTCACTTATTAAATAGTGCCTTACACTATCAGTGTCTTTGTCCCTGATTTTTAAGTAATTCACTCATTACTGCTTTTGCTTTTTATATTTTTTTAATGTTTTATTTATTTTTGAGAGAGAGAGAGAGAAAGAAAGAAAGAGAGGACAAGTAGAGGAAGGGCAGAGACAAGAGGGAGGCACAGAGTCCAAAGCAGGCTCCAGGCTCAGTGCTGTCAGTGCAGAACCTGATGTGGGGCCCAAACCCATGAACATGAGATCATGTCCTGAGCCAAAATCAGATGCTTAACCATCTGAGCCACTCAGGTGCCCCTTTTACTGCCTTTTTCAAATCGTTTTAAATGGGATTTGGTCATTTTAAACTTCCTGATAGAAGACTTTCTGCTTTATCTCATGTCTTCTCACTCTTTTCCTATCATGTTCACAGTGCAGAATATACAGCAATCAGCATATTTCCTATATATTTCTTTTTAGGCAGACATGGTTTTAGTTTCAAGAAACTATGTTCTATCTTTTTTTTTTACCCAAATTGAGTATCAGAAAGATCAGTGAACACCTAAGGTGACATGGAGTAAGAGAAGCATTCAGGATCTCATAGACCCTTAAATGCTTATAAACAATGCTATTTTAATAACCATTAGATAACAGACAAGGACATTGTACATGGGTATATATTTCCCAAGATTTACCTTTTTCATAACCACTTTCATACATCATTCTGAAAAAAAAAACAAACTTGACAAGAGAATATAAAGAATATTCTAAATACTAAAGAATACCATGATTCAATATTATAAGTTTTGTTCCTTTAAATTCTTATCGTTTTGTAGTACTGTTTTTTTTACCATGTGTTAATTTCAAAGTAATGTACTATAATGAAGTCTTGCTGAAGTCCTCTATATTCTCTGCCAATATTTTAGTGATATCCAACATTAAAAATCAAAAAAACAAAACAAAACAAAACAAAACAAAACTTACTAAGTATCCATGCCCACTGCAGATTCTTTGGTTCCTTTACAGCTGGGTCACTGAAATGTGACTGGTATTAAAGAATTTTCTGGGTCAATATTTAAATACCACTGAGGTTAAGCACCAATTCTTCAGGAATTTGTAGTTGGACTACAAGGTAAAACAAGCAAAACAAAACAAAGCAAAACACACACACACACACACACACACACACACACACACACACTTTCTAATTTTCCACAATACAAAAGACAGAATTGATTTTCTAAGTGATCTAGAAGATAAAAGATGATCTCATTTGACTTGAGGACATAGAGCCCTGGTTCAATTAAAAAGTATAAAGTCTTCATACAGACACACTCTGAATTTAAAATCCCATAATATATGGAAGCAAATAATATTCACATTTGGTATGGATTGCATTGTGTTCCCCCCAATTCATATGTTAAAGCCCTACCCCCAATGTGACTGTACCCAGATATAGGGCCTTTATGGGGTAATTAAGGTTAAATGAGGTCAAAAGCGTGAGGCCATAAGCTGATTGGATTGCGGGTTCTAAGAAGAGGGTTTCTCTCCCTTTCTGCCATATTAGGACATAGTAAGAAGACAGCCATTTACAAGCGAAAAAGAGAACTTTCACCAAAATCCAAACCCTGCTAAAAATGTGGTCCTGGACCTTCAAGCTTCCATAACTGAAAAAATAGACTTCTGTTGTTTAAGCCACCTAGTATATAGTATTTTGTTATGGTAGCTCAAACAAGCTAATATAGCATTTAATTTATAAAATGGCTTCAGTGAACCTGATAAAATTAATCCCAGTATCTGCACATGTAACTTTCTCCAACAGAAATAAAGAAATTTCTAATTAATAAAACAGGAGGGAATATCCACTGCAAAAACATAAATTACACACTGAACTTAAACCTTCAAAAAAAAAAAAACTCAAAATGGATCAGAGACCTACATGTAAAATGCAAAGCTATGAAACTTCTACAAGACAATAGTGGAGAAAAGGTAATCTTTAGTTTAGCAATGATTTCTTAGAAACAACTCCAAAGGCATGATTCATGAAAGGAAAGATTGATAAATTGGACTTCATTACAATTAAAAACTGCTATGCAAAACATATTGTTCTCAGAATAAAACAATAAGTCATATACTGCAAGAAAAATATTTACTTGTATAAAATGAAGGTCTGTATCCAAACATATATATATATATATATATATATATATATATATATATATGTGTGTGTATATATATACACACACACACACATATATACACATATATACATATATATATATATATATATATATATATATATATATATATACATACTTCCAAAATTTAACAGTAAGAAAAAAAATTAAAGTGTGGGTAAAAGACCTGAATAGACACCTCACCAAAGAAAATTAAAAGAAGCAAATAAGCATATACAAATATGTTTAACATCGTGTGTCATTAGGGAATCAAAAATTAAAACAACAATGATATACCACTATATACCTATTAGAATGGCTAAAATCTAAACACTGACAAGTGCTGAAGGAAGATATGGAGCAACAAAAACTCTCATTCACTCCTTGTAGGAATGAAAACTCATACCACCACTTTGGAGGACAGTTTGGCAGTTTTTTTACAAAGTTAAACACAGTTTTACCATACAACCCAGCAAGCATACTCCTTAGCATTTGCCGAAATGAGGTGAAAACATATGTCCACACAAAAACCTCTATATAAATATCTACAGCAACTTTGTTCATAAATACCGAAACCTGAAAACAACCAACATGCCCTTCAACAGGTAAATGGATAAACAAACTGTGCTATATCCATTCAATGGAATATTATTTAGTGCTGAAAAAGGAAATGATCTATCAATCCAGAAAAGACATGAAGGAACTTTACATGAAAGAAGCCAGCATGAAAAGGCTGCATACTGTATGGTTCCAACCATATGACATTCTAGAGCAGGCAAAGATAGAGAGGCATTTCAAAAAAATCAGTGGTTACAGTGGTTTGAGGGAAATGAACAGGTAGAGCATAGGGGATTTTTAGGGCAGTGAAGTTATTGAGTATTATGCTAAAATGGTATGATAGTGTAATGGTCATCTGTCAAAACCAAAAGGACAATACAATATGAAGACTGAACCCTAATGTAATATAAACTATGGACTTTATTATTAATAATGATGTATCAACGTTTATCAGTTGTAACAAGTGTACCACATGTATGTAAGATGTAAATAATAAGGGTAGGAGAGGGAATATGTAGGAACTCCCTGTATTTTCTGTTTAATTTTGTGTAAGCCTAAAATTGCTCCAATAAATATTAATTAAAAAATAGGCAACATCAATATAGAATCTATAGAAAATAAAAAGTTTTTATTTTATAATGAAAATGCTGAACATAAAAGGTAGCCATTTCTTTTATACCCCTCATATACATATGCATATATTACTAGAAAACACAACACTATGGAATGTCAACCCATAAACTTAATAGAACGAAAACCATGGGGTAGAGAAGAAATAAACGACTATAATTCCATCAGTGAGATCTTTAAAAAGGAATACATTTATACTCTACAACTCGTATACAGCATGAAAATGAATTATTTCAACTCCTAAGAGTAACATAAAAGTAGAATGATGAGAAAATATAACATTTGGATTCTTAACAGAAAAGAAATCCGTATTTTGAGTGATGAACTGAACTACAGTGGACTCAGTGAAAGGTTTTCAGAAATGCAAATTATACTCTATATAGGCAAAGAGAAACTATTTATTGCCTGCTTTGCTGCATCCTCACACTAGGTGAAAGGGATGTCTTTGTTCTTCACTCATGATGGGACAGAAGTAGGAAGTTTTGTGGGCCACTTGTTCAGAAGTAACTATAAAGTTATAAATGTACCATCTCAAAAGGGAGATGGAGAAAGCACCAACAGAACGTTGTATATTTTGTGAAATTTACTTGTTCATTATTTTTATTTACACTTATAACAATTTTGAGCTCTTTGATTCCCTTGTTCATTTATTCATTCATTCAGACAGTGGCACTGGAGTTCCTACTGTCCATTCTAGACAGTGGCAGTAGAAAAACAGAGATCAAAGTGGACCAGGTCTTTTCTCTCAACGAAGTGAAGTAAATCCTTTAGTAGTTCTTTCAATAATATCCTGCATATATATGCATCACTGAGAAATGGCCACTCTATTGTCTTCTGGCATCTGCTGTTGGAAATGAAATATCTGCTTTCTGTCTGTTAGTTCTGAAAAGGAATTTATTTCCTCTAGTGACTTCAAAATTTCTGTTTGTCTTCCAGGTTGTATAGTTTGATTTAACATCTATAAATGGATAGTTGCTTTTATGTGTCCTGTCGAGGATTTTGTGTGTTCCTCCAATCTGGTAAACTCTGTGTCATTGCTTCTTGAAATAATCAATGTGCCTCCACCCTCTTCTTACTTCTCAGATGTTCTAGAGAACTCTTTGGGGTTTCTCATTCTATGTACCATACTTCAACTGCTCCTTCATATTTTCAATTTATTTTCCCTTTCATGCTATATTTCCCAGATATTTCTTCTAACCCATTTACTCTCCCTCTCTTGGCCTCTACTCTGATTTATCCACTGTTAAATATTTATCTCTAGAAATTCATTTCCTGTTAAGAGTATATGCTTGATATTTTACAGATTCATCTATTCCATTATCATATTTCCTTAAACAGTAAGCAATAATAAAACATGTAAAAGTATGAGAGAAGAGTTTGTTATATATGAATAACAGAAGAGAGGATGGCATGAGAGGGAGAAGATGCTATAACATGAGATCCAGGAGGTAGGTCATAAACAGATTGTGAGGGTTATATAGGTCATTTTAAGGAATTTGGATTTCATTCCAAGTATGTGAAACCAGTGCTTTAAGATGAGGCATAATGTGATTTCATTTACATTTTGAAACATGCCTTCTATGAAAATGAGACAGGGGGCAGGGAAATGTGGCAGGAGGCTATTTCAGAGGGGGTAGGAAAGAGATTATAGTGGTTTCAATTAGATCACTGTAATGAAAATAAAGTGAAAATGATCCTTAATATACACTGGTCAGTATTCACAGCTTTATGCATATTATCAATTTTTAAATGTTTATTTTTGAGAGAGAGTGAGGGAGGGGCAGAGAGAGGGGGGGGACAGAGGATCCAAAGTGGGCTCTATGCTGACAGCAGAGAGCTCTATGAAGGGCTTGAACTCAAGAACCACGAGATCATGATCTGAGCCGAAGTCAGATGCTTAACTGACTCAGCTCCCCAGGCGCCCCTATGCACATTATCGTTTTTAATCTTCACAACAATCATTAAGTTATCATTAGTCTAATTTTGCAGATGTGCAAAAAGAGGCTTAATCATGCTAGAAAACTGCTAAATTCACACTGCTGCAGAGCTTAAGCCATTTCTGACTGAAGTCTCATAGTTTAGGAACTCTGATAAGAGAGAAAATTCAAGAACCAACAGACAAGGTGGATTCAGACTGTGATGTGTGCTGTGAAGAAAACACAGCAGGATAATCAAGACAGACTAGTGTTTGGGGTGACAATATTTAGCAAACTGAGCTACGAAATGACAGTAAGTCAGGCACAAGTAAATCTGATGGGAGAAGGCTTTTGATGAGGATTTAAAATTAAAATTTTTGTAAAACTTTCAGCATAATATTCTTGGTACTATGAATGTTTGGCTCCAACTAAGAGAACCTCTTTTAATGTTTTTATTTCTCTCCATCTGTAGTGAGCAACACCTTGGTCCCTTCTGCCAATTTCATGTGTTATCCCTGTGCTTAATGACAAGTCCCTCAAAATGAAGAGGGCCTCTTATCTTGGGAGCAGCACAGGAAGTCGGTACGTGTATATTGTGAAAGGAATAAGGGAATTGTTATAGGAGACCAGATCCCAATCTACAGTCATGTGTGGTGAAGAATTTCTGGAAAGATAACATTAAATGACAGGTGCCTGCCATGGAAAAGGGGGTAGAAAACAAAGTCCCAAAATGAGGCCTTGCCTATTAACAATATTTATTAATGAATGAATGCTCCTTAAAGAATTAACTTCCCTCCTAAAAAGGTGTCCACATTTTAAGTTATCCACTTTGGCGTTATGTTCACTGGACAAATCAACCTGCTTCTAAGAAAAATAATTAGTATGTCTAAATTACATAACTTTAATTGTTCTCTTAAAAGTCATTGCTTTGGGAATTGGACAGCATTAGAAGAAGCAGAGTTAGTAGTGAAAGTGTGACCTGATGCAAATCTCAGTGTATTTTAAATTTCAGAAAAGGTACATAATTATGGAAGTACTATATGAACATATAGGTACGAGCACACACACACACACACACACACTCAGGATGTTTCTCTCTGGCAATCTTTTATTGACTGATGACAGTCAAACTGTGAATTTTCTGGCCTACTCTTATGGAAATACTAACGACACTGAAAAATCACTACTTGAGTTGATAGATGACAGGACTCGGAAACAGTGTTCATGTACATGACTGCTGTGGCTGCAATCATTTTCAGTCAGTGATAAAGCACAAGTCTATATCTGGGACTATCTTATTCAATGTTCACCAGTTATAAAACCAAAGACAATGTTCTCCCTCATCAATAGCTCTGCAGAAAGAAAAAGAAACTGTCTGGATAAGGGGAATGGAGGCTGTGCTGCAAACCAAAGCCCTGGCGCTGTGCCCAGAACTCTATGTGCATATAAAAAACTGCACTTACTCTTTTTCATGTGCAAGATGAGGACGAGTAAGAATAATCCAACCATGCAGTATCAGTAGTTCACATTCTGGATCGGAACACCTGTTTCAAGTCCCTAGTGTGCTTCTTGTTAGTCAGACATGCTCAGACATGTGATAGAATCACACAAAGTCTCAGCTTCCTCCTCAGCAAATGGGTTTAAATAATTGAATGCCCCTCCCCACATAGATGTTTTGTGGATAAGAGATGTTTTGAGGATAAAATCAGGATAATTTGAAGGCTTCACAATTGTATATGATCAATAGCAACAATTTTCAAAAGTACTTCCTTAATATGAAACATAGAATAAGTAATCGAATTATCATCCTGTAATGGGAAACTTACTGCTTATTGATATGGGTACCAGACTCTTGACTAAAATTATTTATTGGACCATGCCCAATATACATGACTATTTTCATGGTGTTTGATTTTCTTTCAATCCAGGACCTCATAAACACTCAGTTATAGCTGAAGCCACATTGTAGAATAAACTACACACTGTTTACTAGACAACTATTAACTCGAATGTAAATATATATTTCAACATGCCGCAAATAGTATTTAATTTGGCACTTATATTGATTTTCTGTTTCCCGTTTCTTAAATTAGCAGGACCTTTTAGCCAGAAATCTCTGTACATCTCTCTCCTGGTTACGTTTATATCCCCATCTTTCATTTTGATTTCTGTGTTGTCCCAAATAACTCTCCTATGTATTCAATGCAGAGTTAGAACTTATAATACGAATTCCTGGGATTCTTTAGACACTGCTTCTTCAATAACTGCTCTGTGCAGTGCTAGAATTTAAGACAATTTTTCTCTTCTTCAGTGTTTTCTCTTTAAAATGCTGCCTACAGATGTTTATCCCTTATTACACAAGATACAACCCAGGAAATGACTAGTCCCTTTATATGCAAGGTACTGCATTTCTGCACAGTATCTCTTGGATCAGAATTCAAGACTATAATCTTGACTCTGTGTCAACATGAGAGAGGGAGGGATTTTTATTACCTTGGCTTTTTGCCAAAATCAAAGCTATTTGCTGGGTGAGCAAAACACCTAAGTAGTTAGTGTGCTACCTAGAAATAAAAATCCTCACTCATTAGATAGGAAGAACTCATCAGTTTGCATAACCCTTAGAGTAGCGCTAATGTGCCCCAATGTTTTTCCTAAGAGTCACTAAAAGTTTAAACATTACATTGTTTACTACCTACTTTCACTTTTTGTTTAGGTTTTACTTTCACATATATTATAAACACTGGGTCTTCATAATCACCCTGTGTGGAAGCTGGGCAAGTGTATCTCTATGAGGACATCAAGGCCTGGGGGATGTTTTGGAGATGGCTCTGCTGGTGACTGGGAGGAGCCAAGATGAGGACCAGACTGTGAATCCACATCCAGAATGTGTTTCCCATGTTACCATGCCTTTGCCATGTGTAATCTTTTTTTTAAAGCCTATCTATTTGTTTTGAGAGGGGGGAAAGGGGCAGAGAGACAGAGGGAGGGAGAGAATCCCAAGCAGCTCTGCATGGCCACTGCAAACCCTGACATGGGGCTCGATCTCACAAACTTTGAGATCATGACATGATCTAGGATCAAGAGTTAGATGCTTAATTGACTGACCCCCCCCCCCACACCTCAAGTCACATGTAATCTTTATTGAACACCAGACACTTCATGATTCTTTGTTTTAATGCAGCAAAATAAAGCTCACCATGGGAGAAATTCATCTTACAGTTCTATTTTACTCTTTTTTTGTTATTAACCCAAGTTCTAAATGCCACTTAAAGCCTTTGGGCTATACTAAGTCTACTATATCTGTTACTGCTGTTCCTACCTAGCAATGAATAGAAATAATATGGGCAAAACACAATATTTACTTCTCTAAAAAAAGATGACTCATCATAATGGCACCTGATATAAATTGGGGGCACTTTAATACAATTAAAAAGGCATGGTTTTTATGGGCAGGAAGGCATAAGTTCAAATCGACCCTGCCAGTTGTTTGTTGCTTGATTCTGGCAAGCCATTTACCTTCCCTAACCTTTAGCTTCTTCCTCTATAAAACGAGGATTATGACTTCTACTTCACAAGATTGTTTGGACTATAGTAGAGTATATAATGTGTGTAAAAGAGTGCATGAGCCACATTTAACATCTGATAAATATTAAACGTTATGAAAATTACTTGATTATATGATTCCATAAATGTGAGGTACAGAGAAACACAAAAGCTTCCCTGATGTCACAAAATGAGCCATTTCAAGGGCTGGAAAAAGAATCCACACATCATTGCAAATAATGCCAGCAACCAAGTGTCCTATTTCTAGAAAAGTTTTAGTAATGAATTCTCAGTATTATACAGAATTAAAACCCAGGGATACATGGAAGACATGTTCTGCAAAGATAGATACTACACTGGTGATAAATAAATGGCAGAAAGATTACATTCTACCTTCTATCATAATTGAAAATATTAACTAAAGATAATCTACATAATTCCAGTATCTAACTATGTACTCACTCTCTCTAAACCTCGCTTAACTCATCAACAAATAAGGGTATTAGAATAATAAATATTTTCCGGTGTAGTCATGCCGTTATCTCACGACTGTAAAAGGAAAACAAATTCTAGGGTAATAAGGCAATATTTTGAATTTGGTAGGAGACTTGGGACTCAAAAGCATTTTGTCAAGATTGTGAAAATCAATTAAGTAGAGCTACAGATTCCCATATCTGTAAAGGAAATAAAGTCATTGCTGCTAACTTTAATATTTGATGTATTGATAAACCCTCTTACTCTTGAACATGAATACTGTGTGCTAGGCAGACAGAAATTAGGAAATTATGAGTCAACTAATTTACCTTCTTTGTTTTAAAGCCAACTGTAAGTTCCTATTTTTAAATGCATTACCTACTGCAGAAAGTATCCTACCCAGAAGGGAAGACTTTGGACTCTACCATGGGAGAAGCATTTTGGCTCCCCCCCTACATGAAAACAAGTAGAGAATTTTTTTCTCATTTCTTGGATTCAAAGACTTTACTGTTATTTTCTGAGAAGAAACATTAGAGAAACTGTACTATAAGCTTAATATCATGTCAGTCTCTATGGATAGTCAAGTTTTCTTCCCCTAAGGTCATGTAAAATTCTTAGAACATATATACCATATCTTAGATTAAATTTAGTTAATCACTTAACAATGGGGGGGATACCATCAGTATTCCTTTAAAATGGGAAAATTTTAGGGGCGCCTGGGTGGCTCAGTTGGTCAAGCATCTGGCTTCAGCTCAGGTCATGATCTCGCAGCTCATGAGTTCAAGCCCCACATCCGACTCTGTGCTAAAAAGCTCAGAGCCTGGAGCCTGCTTCCGATTCTGTCTTTCTCTCTCTCTGCCCCTCCTCTGCTCATACTCTCTGTCTCTCAAAAAATGAATAAATGTCAAAAGAAAATTTAAAAAATAAATAAATAAATGGGAAAATTTTATTTCCACACTTTTGCATAAAGTACATTCTCAAGTTTAACTTAATGCCATGTAATTGTTATGATGATATAACATAGAATGGAATTCAGGCCTACAACACATCACAGAGGAGCCTTAACCAGCACTAGATGTCTGTTTAATCACATTTCTGCAATACTTACTCTTGGAATTGAAACAGTCCCAGTAGGAAGACTACTGCCTGGAAAGGTTTGATTTAACATTTGACTTTTTTTTTTCCTTTATTTTGTTAATAATTCCACCTCAAGCTTTTAGCCCGTCTTGGGTTGAATTTGTCCTAAGATAATTGCTATAACCTTTGGGTTTGGCATAAGTGAAGAATCAAATCTTTGTCTCATAGTTGGCTTTGTGGAAACCTCCATGACTGTTTACAGGAACCCTCTGAGCCATGACTGATATGGGGACCACACAATCTATACTATACCCATCCTGCCCTAGCTGACCCCTTTCTCCACTCCCATCATCCCCTACGCATCCACCACTAGCTGTCTAGTTACTCACACAGTCTCTTGAACAGGGATTTAAAGGGCTTCACTCCACTTCTGCAATCACTTCTGTGTGGCCCACTTTTTCTTCATGGACAAGTCTTATAGTACTTTTTGGTGGAAAGAAGCACCCACCACAATGCTGCTAATATCATTGGTTTTCTTAAGCAGGGTCAGGCATATCTTCTGAGTTCCCAAGATGGGCATACTCTGTGGGTAGTCCCGTTGGGATTTCTCTGATTTTCTGTGGGTTATAGGACAGACTCCCCAAATGCTTAAATAAAATAGAGGATGCCCAGCCAAATCTGAGTTTCAAATAAGTAACCATGCAATATTTTAGATAAACTTAAAAAAAAACACTCATTGTTTCTCTGAATTTCAAATTTTATTGAGCCTCCTGTATTTTACCTGATTGCTCTATCGACTCTTCCCTCATTGTTGAGTAGGACTTAACAGCACCTCTCCCCAGCGTCTCCTTTCCAATTCTCCTTTCAATTGCCCCTCTTAGTCAACCTATATCCCTAACAAGTAAATACAGTTCTTAGATATTTCTCTGACTAATGCATTATGGTATATCTCACAACTCATTAAGTATCAGAAATGTATCTTATGTCAGTGCCTAAACTTTAAGTTTAGATTTGTGTGTTATAAATGTGATATAATGTATCATTATGAGATATTTTAAGAATCCTCTAAAATTTTTCATATTTTAATGCCTTATAGATTTAACTTCATGTATTTTAAAATCACAGAGCATGACCATTTACTTTGATGATAGCCTTTGACTGAAATAATAACTTTATATATTTATATTTATATTTCATTTTTATTTCTATTTTTATATTTATGTATTAAACTTTAACTTATAGAGTTTGTAATTTACAAAATAATTATATATTTTAAATGTTTATTTTTGAGACAGGGAGAGACAGAGCACGAGCATGTGTGTGCGAGCAGGGGAGGAGCAGAGAGAAAGGGGGACAAATGATCCCAACCAGGCTCCATGCTGACAGCAGAGAGCCCAATGTGGGGCTGAAACTCATGAACCATGAGATCATGACCTGAGCCAAAGTCAGATGTTTAACTGACTGACCCACCCAGGTACCTCATTAATAATTATACTTTTTAATCTAATGTGTCAATTCTTCTAGGAACTGCAACAGCAACCCCATTCTTCCTGGAATTTCTCCCCTTATCTCAACCATGATCTTCTAGGACTCTGTTCTTCAGTGCCTTTGACTGTCCCAGGATGTGTGTCTGACCCAAGTTAAGCTAAATAGAATTGTCCACTGGTAACTTATATCAAATCTGAGAGAAATCAGTTACACTAAACTTTCTCATATAAAATTCAGAATCCATAATTGATCAAATTTCTCACTTTCTGGAGCTAACTGGATTTCAGTAATGATTATGGAGGCATCCGAGGCTCTGTTCTAATTATTTCTATGGTCTAACCGCCACTTTTGATCTACTCACACGTGAAATGTCTAATCTTTCCTTGTTTTTTAGACTGATAAATTCCTTTTTTTTTTTTTTCGTCTAACCTACTTGGAGTCAGGATTCCCTTACCTTATAATCAATAGATTGCTGAAATATTGCAATTCAATTCATTATTTTAATATTGTGCCCAACAAAATTCTATCAAGGTCTTATAAAATGCTGTACATTAGGGAAGATGATAGGTTTAAAATAGATCAACTAAAATAAATGAATTGGTCCTACTTTACAAATAAAGTTTGAAAAGGGAGAAACAAATAAAAGAGCATCAGAACAGTCATGGTTAATACTTGAACACACAAATATTCCACCCCACACACATTCCATTCCATATGTATCAGATATATATGGTATATAAAACAATATACCCAATGGGAGGTTATACCTGAGTGGAAGTATATTTATTGAAGATAGGGAGAGAAGAATTAAGAGTACAGGTTCTAAGAATTCTCAAACAGAGCATCAAATATTCTCAGTGACATATTTTTGAACATATTTTACACAAGGAATTAAAATTAAAATAAAGATTCCTGCATATATGAACATTGAGAAATGGCCTTGTTCGAAGCTTCCCCCCCAAAAAAACCCCACACCCGAACAATGGCAAGCAGATAATTAGAAAGGTACAATTACCTATTTTATCTTCATTTTAACATTATATCTAGAGTTGGCTCTGAGAAATATTTCAGGCAAATGGTTTGGTTTTGTACTCTGCCCTTTTCAGAGCTTTCCCCCTGATTCCATTAATGTTCCTCCAATAGCTTCCCAGTGCTCTCATCCTGTCCTATTTTCTGTGGCACAGACACTGGACCCATTATTTCTGTACCAATCCTAAATTTAAGTCTAAATTTAAGTCTAAAGCCCCACCCTGCATTATCACTCACAATAGTGAACACACCATTATATAAGCAGGTCTGAATTAAGCAAATCACCTT
This sequence comes from Acinonyx jubatus, assembly GCF_027475565.1. NCBI lineage: Eukaryota > Metazoa > Chordata > Mammalia > Carnivora > Felidae > Acinonyx > Acinonyx jubatus. The sequence continues at coordinate 121,867,084 of NC_069382.1, read as the reverse complement.
TATTAATCTTCAACTGAAGTGTCTTTTGTTTTTGGTGGATAACACACTGAGAATATAAAAATTTGTCCATTTTGCCGTACTTATTTCTATTATTTTATGCACATTTTCTAAACAGTGGAAGAATTGTTGCCTCTCTCAGATCTATTATTTTGCAATAAGCGTCACATAATTTTATGACCATGCAATGAATCTTTGAAAGGGTTTTAAAATTAACTTACAAAATTTTACATAATTTATTTAATATTTATCAAGCTGGTGTTATATACCTACAATCATTTCAGAGATTGTGCAATCATAAAAATGCAAAGCATGATCTGAGATGATATAAAAATGCATACATTGTAAATAATCAAAATGTGATAGAAAGTTGAAAATATTCCAATTGGGAAAAAAAAGTGCAAAATACCTGTATTCTCAGGAAACTAACGTGTAGCTATATTGGAATGATATTTTTCTTTGGTGTTCATACTTTAAAATTCAAGAAAAATATAGCAATAAAAAATATGGAGCACTCTGAGAAGAACTTTGCCTCTGAAGGAACAATAGAGGGGAAAGAGGGGATGGGTAATGATATATTCATTAGAACAGAAGGAAAATAAAACAAAACAGCCTGTGAAACACAAGGAGGGAATCAGATTCTCCAGTGGGGGTAAACTTGAATATTTGGTCAACATCACTCTATGTGACATGTGAAAGTCACACAACTGGTGATGGGGACACTGCAGCTAAAGTATTCTTTTATTATTATTATCGCACTTTTTCTATAGAAGACAATGGCCTTCATAAGAATGTAGTTTTTGAAAGCATAAGATTTCAATAAAAATAAGAGAGCTAAGGTGAGAGGCAGAGGTATCCTGAGAGAGTAAGCATTAGGAGCTCCTCTTTTAGTTAAGTAATTAACCCGGCATCAGGTTTACACTGAGACTACTTCAAAACCAATAAATAAATAAACAAATAAATAAATAGAGCAAGCAAGCAAGCAAGGAGCAGAGGAGGGCTATTACTGTACATTGCACTTAATTTCTCACATTACACCTGAAAAGGAGAATCCAAGATTATTTTATTTGTAATAAAATAGTAATTTTATAGTAATAGTAATTTTACTTTACTTTTCTTTAAAAAAAAGTTGAAAAGATACGAGTTGTCTATCTGCACATTTTGCTTTCTGAAAAATTTTCCACTTATATTTCTCTTATTTATATAGCTAATAAAAACATCAGTGCTCTGATTTCTACTTTAAGGTTAAAAAATGGTTTTACAATAGGCGAAGCGAGTATATGTATATCTTTCAAATATTTCTCCTTTAAGGAGCCACTTCATCTCTATATGTGGCTGGACCTGGGCCCTGTACTCAGACTTTCCCTGCCTATATCTCATTCCCGCCTTTATTACCTACTCCAGCAAATGGTGATCATGTGATCCACAATGGCCAATGAGTTGGGCTGCCTTGTGCAGTTTGTGGTGTCTAAAGATGTCTGGCCAAGGGAATAAGTGGGGCCTGAAATCTAGCCATGCTTTTCTCCCCAAGCTGTGTACCTTGGCATGGGGTGTACACACCCAGAGAAAGGTCACCTTTTTCTAATTCTCATAAAGCCTCCATCTGCTTGCCAAGCTGTTCACCTGCAGGGCTGCCTCTACCTAGTAGGGAAATTATTTGCTCATTTGTACAAAGGCTATGGAGCCATATGGACTAGCAGAGGTCCTGCCAAAGAGAGAACTCCACATACTTTGCCTCAGTGATTGTTTCATGGATGGACTTGAGCTCAAATCTGGTCGATTAGAGTTCTCCCCTGGACTTTTGTATGACAGTTAGCTTAAAATATTGCATTTAATGGCAAGAGTTGCTAAGCCAAAAGAATGATCACAGTCATATCCCTCACTACATGGAGAGTCTATTTTAAGTAATAAGCAAATACAAAGCAAGAAGGAGAGCTGAGAGATGGAAAAAGAGAGAACAAGTTCTGGTTTGAACCTCTGGTTCCAGCCCTCACTGGAATATCTACTAGCATCTCCCAGTAAGAGTAGCCAACGGATTCTACTAAATTCACTTGGTGCAAGTTGTGTTTCTGTCATATTCACATGAAAAAGGTCTGATACACACCTGTGGTATAGTGATTAGTTCCATTGTTGCAATTAGCTAGAAAGGATGTTTCGCATAGTGGAATGCTGCTAATGGTTCCCTGATAGCAGGGCTATGGGTCACTACGCAATAACAAGCATCTGTTGCTTTGCAGTTTGAACCTGTATATAAAGGCTGATGCTTTCAGAGTAAATGATGGATTATAGTGCGACGAAGATGGTCAGGAAAGGACCTCCGAAGATAGATGAGTGCTTTTGCCTAATCCCAATGTAATGGAGCTGGATTGGCAAAAAAGTGAAATGGAACATTTCAGTTTGAAGAAATATCACGAACAAAGTCACAAAGAACAAGTTAGAGACATATGATTTTTAAGTTCTGTGAAAGATGAAATGAAATGCAGTCAGTTATGTCAGAGATTTTTAAAATGGAACCGGGAGGACATTAAGGGGATGTGCTTGATGAACACCCTCATGGTTAGAACCATGAATTTTTGAACTGGGCCAAAAGGCAAATATTCTAAGGACTTGACTCAGCCCAAACACCTGCAACTTGGCTACAGTGGGAGAATTTGCTTAGTGACAGCCTTAGCAACCAATCACATTCAGTCAAGATTTGTTTTCTATCGTTAATACCAAATCCTTTGTGAACGCATATACCGGCATTTCCTTTTGCCTTTAAAAACCCTTGACTTTTACTCCCTGTTGGGGAGGTAACAATATTTGGGTTGCTGCCCAAATCTGTGTTCCCCAAACTGTAATCCTAAGGCTCCAAATAAATGCTTTTTGTTTAATTTTAGCTCTGACTTTCTCAGCTGACAGTTCCAAATGAATGAATTTACTAGCTCAATACTGAAAATCTGCATGGGTAATCTGGAATCAGAATCATCTTGATTCATATTTACATATGATTGATAGGGCTCGCACTTTCTCACAATCTCTCTCTCTCTCTCTCTCTCTCTCTCTCTCTCTCTCTCGTACAAGGAACAATACCCTTTCTGTTATTCTATCAAAAGATTTAGGAGTAGTTATAACCAACACAGCTTAGGTCATGGGTCCAAACTTCACTGGATCTGACTGACCAGAAAAGTATGAAATTCTGATAAGTATCACCCACAGATGAAGGCTGAGGCAGTACCATCTGAACAAACACATTGATAGGTGGTTGCCCAAGGAAGTGGGCAGAGCCATGACTAGAAACAGGAAAATAGGTGATGGATAGGTAAATATCCAATGTCCAAAGAAGACAGTAATTGACTAGCTAGATGATAAAGGAGTGATAGCATAAAAAATAATGTTGGATAAATTAAGGGAACAGGTTCAAAAAACTATGGAGTGGTGCTAAGTGTGAGGTATTTGAACATCAGTGTATTGCACATACAAACGGAGTTTACATATAGCAATCTGTTTAGCATTGGATGAATATCTGTGAAAAGTTATACTATTCTGAACAGGGAGCTCATATAATTTATATTCCAAGCTGGGACACTTTTGAGAGTAAAGGGAAATAGTCTTAATGACTATATCAGAATAGGAGGCTTATACTGGCTTTTCCCCAGAAAACTGCGGCAAATGGTCACTCTTCTGAGCAAAGTGGTCAGAAAGAATAGGCCACACTCATGTTCCACATGTAGTAATATTTGACTCTGTTATCATAGCCAGAATCAATTCCAAGAATCTGTGACTAACCTTATGGCAGTCACCTATAACTGAACATAAGAGAGACCAGGTTATTGGCAGGAAAATCTGTGCCAGAATGGAATACTTGATCAGATGGTAATCTACAAAGCCAACTGGATCCTCTCCCTTGAGAAATTTCAGATGCAAAATACATAGAGTAAGACTAGAAGGATTAAGCAGAATTTAAAATAAACTCACAGATAATGCAGTGTATTAATTGGTGTAGGCTACAGTTCTATAAAAGATAGAACCAAATATATGTGTCTCAACCAACAAAAGTTATATCTCATTCTTGTGACTGTGAAAAGCAAGTGTTCCCAGTCATTGGGAAGCTCCCTTTACACAATGATTCTGAGAGCAGGACTTCCCCAGTTTATGGCTCCCTTGTCCCCAAGTTGTAGATTACCATTTACCCAGCCAGCAGGATGGATTGATAAGACACTGGAGGAACCATAAAGTTTTTCTTAAAAGTCTTAGCCAGGAATGGCTCACATCATTTCCTTTCACTTTCCATGGATGAGGATTAATCACAGGAGATATTTAGAAACAAGGAGGGAAACAGGGTCCTGGAAAAAGGTACTGTGCTTGGGACACCTGTATATCAAGTGAGGGACTTTTGGAAGACTACTAGTCTTCTTTGTCCAGTAAGGAGAACCTCAGCAAACAACCTGAGAGGTGGAGAGATGGACAGTTGTGAGTGGGTTAGAATTGGACATTTGCTTAAGCAGCAAAGACAAAGAAGTGGTTACCTAGGCTTCTCAGTCCAGCCTCTATAAATTGGTGTTTGAAAGATATTCTCCTAGCCTCCTTGCTTAAATTCATATGTGCTTATATGCATTAATCTGGGAGAAATTACGCAAGAATCTTATGACTTGACCACGCTTAGAAACTACCACTTTCAACTCCACAAGTAACACTGTCTACTTTTGTGGCTTCAATTACACTTTTCATGGTGATGACTTCCCCACTTATTTCTCCAGGACAGACCTCTCTCTTGAGCTCTAACCCAGCATACTTAGTAGTACACAGCAGCTCCGCTATATCTTGTATCCCAAACAACTCAGCATTCCACACTGAATCCATCACTTATTCTCCTCCAGCTTCTCCTCTTGTATTTTTTGCATCTCAGTAAATAGCACTGCCATTCATGTGGATGCTCAGATGGGAAACTTGGGAATCACTCCTGAATCCTCTCTCTTTCTCACTCCTCACAAAATTGATCACGACTGGAGCTTACCTCCTTCCATACAACTCTAGGCTCACTGAAGGTTTGAAAGCCCAAGTCATTCTCCTTCACCCAGATTTTTACAGGAACCTTCTTGCTATTCCTCCTGCCACCAGTCTTGCCCCTTTATTTATTCCTCACACATCTTCCAGTGTGATCACTCTATAATAGATTTATAACTAGGTCACAAGTCTCGCTTAAAATACATTTTTGCCACTGCTTCCAGAATAACTCTCATTTTCTACCATGTGGCCTGCAAAGCCCTTTTATCAGTCAGGTTAAGAAACCAGAATCCACACAAGTTCATTCAAAAGAGTTAAGTGAATACAATAAACAATTACAAAGGCACTACAAAAAAAAAAAAATGAAAAGAAACGGAAGGGATGCTGAGACAAGTAGAAATCGGCAACAGTGGGAAGTCACTACTACTCTAGGAGCTGTGAACAAACAGAGTAAGTAGTGTTACCAGAATTTAGAATCAGATTCCCTGAAAAAGCCAGAACTCCTGCAGGAACTTGTCTGACAGGAGCTGGGACCAAGGGGGAGGAGGATCTGTTGGGGGCTTGAATCATGAGAAGATGCAGCCTTTTCAGAGAAAAAGAGGAAAAAACACCCTTGCTCCTCTTCTCCTACCCTGTACTCTAGTGCCTTCTATCACTTAGGTTATCTGAAAGCCAACAGGGCAAGGAAGCCCGAATGATGTACGTTTCAGAACACAAGAAGGTTAGGAAGTGAGTGTGCACAGACTTCATATTCTGGCCCTGCTTATCTTTTTAGCCCCAGCTCTTTACACTGTTCTGTCTCTTATATGCTCTTACTTTACCCCAGCAACCTCATTTCAGTTCCTCAGCATATGCTCTTTGTTCTGTGTGTGTGTGTAAACCCCAAATTAGGGGGGCCATAACTAGGCCACACTTTTGCCCTCTCTCACTTGCCTGAATATCACCCTAACAGAGCTTTGGGTTTTAGCATACGAGGTCTTAAAAACCTTTAAATCCCCATTGCAGCATGATTAACAAAAATAAAAACAATAAAAAATAGATTATAGTTCCCAATTTGCTTGTTTGTATCTTGAGCCAGTTTATAAATTCTATGAGAGTAGGGAAGGGACCCAGTACTTAGTGGTCACCATGGCACATAGGAGTTGCTCAAAAAGTATCAAATGAGTGTGTGGATCAACAATTGAAAGCATGTGAGTCAGGGAAGGGCAGTGGCTAAAAGGGAGTAGGGCAGGTCTCTGCTCAGGTCAACCACAAGAATTGCAGTTAGGGCCTCATTGTTCTTAGATTTTGAAAGATAAACTACATTGTTCCCATTTCCCATGATACCAAATGTGTAATTGCTACCTTAGGACTTTAGGGCTGCCTTATTTCACCACTACCCTTAACATAAATCGCTTACTCATTCATTGAGGCAGTACACATCACACTACATGAAATATATGAAGAAGGACACAAGAAGCCAGGAGCTTGGCTAATAGACTATAGTAGAAATCTAGGTACGAGTTTATAGGAGGAGTAGTTATATGTTAGAGAAAAAAAGAATTAGGATATTTTTTAAATTGAAAAATAGCTTAATTTGGAAATAATTCTGCAAGGAATAATCAGAAAAGACCTGGGAAATTATTAGAAAAATTTATTAAAATCTGATTTAGATACCTCTTTTTTTAAGTTTATTTGTTTGGTTTTTTTTTTTTTTTTTTGGAGGGGGGGAGAGAGAGAGAGAGCGAGAGAGCAGGGAAGGGGCAGAGAGAGGGGGAGAGAGAGAATCCCAAACAGGCTCTGTGCTGATGGCACAGGGCTTCATCTCAAGAACCATGAAATCATGACCTGAGCAGAAATCAAGAGTTGGATGCTTAACCAACCAAGTCACCCAGGTGCCCCAGATACCTTTTAATAATAAAGGCACACTTCTCATTTGAACATGGACCCATTTGTGGGAAAACGTCAAAAAAGTCAGCTAAATAAAAACTAATATCACAGTCTTGGAAAAAAGTACATAGTTCACAGATAATTATTTTAAATACAATGTATACCCCAAACTACAAATAAAAGACAGTATGGCTTGGGCTGTAATAATTTAATTATTATTTCCTCAGGCACAATGAAGGTGGGTGGTATCTCTGTCCTCATCAATCTCTATTGTTTACTTCTGCGTACCGTTTCTGCTTCTGGGAACTGAGACAACTATCCTATGGACTGCTTTTATAACTCTGTTGGAAGGACCACGTTTTATTATGATAGTACATTTGCTGGCAGTTTTCTTCATTTGAGTTCATAGGTAATCTCTTCCTTAGCCACATAGATTTGTCATTGCCTAATCCTGTTACACAGATTTGTCAGGACGAAACTCTTCCGGGCTTCTAGTGTGACTGAGTAGTACATGAATGTGCTGTGCCAGTAATCTTGTCTTCTGTGTTGCACGGGATTTCAACTGCTCCTCTCTGTAAGCAGAACATCTTCTGGAGTAGTCCATGAAGAACATTTCTTGATATACAATGCCTTTTTCCAATGGTTTCTTGTCTCTATACCACAGTTATTAGTCTGAGCTGCGAGAGATAAAATGTCCTGCTCCGTAATAAAACGGTCTCACTAGGTCTTTGCTTACTATACATTGATTCCATATATTTTCAATATTAAATAAAGAAGCAAAATAAAATTGAAGTGGGATCTGCTTACGAAAGATTACAGAGCTCAGTCACACACAAAAAAACCCACATAGGTATAAGAATGTCTTATGTGTTCTCTAAAAAACACTACTTGAACAAATTCACCACTAAATCTAGCCCTATTAAAAAGGATATTCAGAATCAATAGCATATATGCATTAAAATATAAACTTAGTGATTTTCTTCTTACTCAAATACAAGATAAACAGTTATGTTACATACAAAATATCTCAACAGTTGGAAACTGGCTTTATAAAAAATAAAATAGGCCCTCAAACAAGAGAAAATAACCTAGAAGTAGAGTTCAGCTGGCATCATTTCCCAGGAAAGAAATATTGTATCGCAGATATCTTGTCACCCAATTGTCTACCCAGATGCCCACAGAGTAATTATGCAGCCAAGAAAACCAATAAAAATAAAAATATAACCACAAGAGTTCATAGCTGGAGTTCCCAGTCAAAAGGATTTCTATTAAGGAAGCTGATTTTATGATGCTCTGTGAATGAGAGAAAATACATTTTCCAAACATAGCCATGGCAATGTCACCTAGACATTTTGGCTAGATAGAACTCAGAAACGATTTTTATCTAATGGAGATAAGTATCCTTATCTCATATGGTTGTTGTGAGATTAAATAAGAAACAGAACATACAATACCTGTTGTGGGTTAAATTGTATCCCCTGAAATTCATATTGAAGTCCTAACACCCAATACCTCATAATGTGATCTTACTTGGTAACAAGAGTTCTTGCAGATGTTAACCAGTTAAAAAAAGATGAGGCCCTACTGGAATAGGGTGGACCCCTAATCCAATATGATTGATGTCCTTAAAAAAAAAGACAGACAAAGACAGAACGTGTCTTTATCTTCTACAAGCCAAGGAAAACCAAAGATTGCCAGTAAACTATGAGAAGCTAGGAGATAAGCATGGAACCAACGGGCCCTCACAGCCCTCAGCAGGTACCAACCCTGCAGCACCTTAATCTTGGACTTCTAACCTCCAAAACTGTGAGACAATATACACATTTCCATCGTTTAAGCCTCCCACTCCATGGTATTATGTTACAGCAGCACTGGCAAATAAATACAGTACCCAAGAGTGACTAGCACCTAGTGGAGATTCAGCTGATGCCAGTGCCTCAAGTGACATTCTCACATGAGCACATTCATGTAAATAAAGGGATGTAGTACTGCATTTAGTGCCACAGTAAAAATATAATAACAGCTTTGAGAGCTAGAATTTCAAACCTCTACCCTAGTTTCCTAGAGGACAGAGGAGAGCAAGACAGAAATCTGAGACCCAAGGGAACTGAGATATTTAGCAGGGGCCCCAGCACAGCACTAATCAATACAGGAATTCAGCAGTTCATCAAATTGACAAGAAAGGACCTTTGGTCACAAGGAAGAATGAAAATGTTGGTATAGGAATCAAAGTAAAATTAGCTATTCAGCATTTATAGCATATTCACCTCATGCTCATTCATTTTGGTAGGTGCAGAGGGCGTAAGAGTAAACAGTTCCTGGCTTTCCTACCTAAGAGCTAACAGTCTATCTGGGGAAGAAGTCATTTAACAGTGTCATTAAAAAATCTTCATAGGGGTATGAAGTAGAAATGATTGGAAATAAGTAATTCTGAATACACTGAGGATTTAGGTATGGCAGGAAATTGTGTGTGTGTGTGTGTGTGTGTGTGTGTGTGTGTGTGTGTGTGCTGTTCCCAACTGTCAACATGAAGTTGTCCTGAAAATTAGAACATTTTCGGGAGCTCCTTACATCTTTGGCTACAGCAACTTCATTATTTGGGCTAAATCTTTATCATTAGGACTGAGTAAAATCATTGAATGCCTGAATAATTAAATCATTACAACATGCCTTCTCCAGAGTTTTCTATGTGCCTGACACTTAAGGCATGAAGTGTTTTTCAGGGTGACTTATTTGTTTCTGCTATCCACCAGCATTTTTATTATAAGTGCAAACATTATTTACCCAGGCCTACTCAAAATATGACTATTTTTGCTTCTCAGTGGACTTTCTTAAACATTCTACAAAGATATCCTTCAAGGCTGAATTCAAATATCCTCTTCCTGTGGTCCATATCGTAGACATTAGCTGCATTTAATTTGCAGCTCTACATTAGAATTTGTCATATTATATTATGGTTAGTTAGTTCTAATCCTTTTATTTAAACTTTGTATATGATGAGGGGAAACAATTTACATTTGCATTTCTAAATGTGTTACCTCTTTTTCAGTTTTTTTTTTAATGTTTATTTTTGAGAGAGAGAGAGAGAGAGAGAGAGAGAGGGAGGGAGGGAGGGAGGGGCAGAGAAAGAGAGGGAGACACAGAACTCTAAACAAGCTCCAGGCTCTGAGATGTCAGCATAGAGCTTGACGCGGGGCTTGAACCTGGGAACAGGGAGATCATGACCTAGGCCTAAGAGAGACACTTAACCAACCGAGCCACCCAGGTGCTCCTAAATATGTTATCTCTTTAAGAGTGATAGAAAAGTGGTATTTTAAAGCTCTGAAATATATGGATGTATCTGTATCTTGGTACAATCTTCCATTTGTTTAAACATTAGTATAATCTGAATCAATTTAATATAAGATGTTCCCAAATTCAATGTAGGAAAAATGTGACAAGGAAGCACCTGGGTGGCTCAGTTGGTTAAGTGTCCAGCATCAGCTCAGGTCATGATCTCACAGTCTGTGAGTTTGAGCCCCACATCAGGCTCTGTGGAACCTGCTTCAGATTCTGTGTCTCCCTCTCTCTCTGCCCTTCCCCTGTTCATGCTCTGTCTCTGTCGTTGTCACTCAAAAATAAACATTATTTTTTTTTTAAAGAAAGAATGTAACAAAACATCTTGGGTAGTTCTGTTTGTGTTACTGCGTATTGTAAAAGCTGTGTCACAGCTAAAACTAAATAGTTTCCAAAGTTAAATTATTGTGATTTACTTGCTAGTTGGCACTGAGAGTTGACCTCTCCCTGTGCAGTGTTTTGTTCTAAACTTGTATAAATAATAATCGTGTAATATGTCACTCTTCTACCTTGTAACAATTGCTCCAATCTACATCATAAAGAACCACTAGAAAAAAATTCTTTATATATAATATACATATATTATATATACCTATATATATATTTAATGTATAATACAATTATACTTTTAAAATATATTATAGTCCAATATATTGCTTTGTGTGAAGGGCCCACGTCGTGAAGTACATCCTTTTATTGTTTGGAAATGATATTAGAATAAGACAAAATCAAGGCAGCCAAGGGCTGTATCAGGAGAAATCACCAAGCAGCTGCCCAGAAAGGCAGGCTACCTGCCTGCACTTGGTAGGAAATGGAACTGCATGTTGACATGGCATAAATGAACAAGTCTAGCAGACTACACAGTTCAGAGGTTCTGCACACAAGTGAAGGTGGGGTGGTGGGCTTGGCAACAAGTTTGAGGCTGGAGGTTCAGGGACAGAACTCTGGTTCTGGGCCATGTGATGAGAACTTGAGATATGCTGCAGGTGGTGACAAAATGACTCCAGCTGTGGAGACTTGGGGGAGGGGGCGGCTCGTAGGGGCAGGCGGATGATATCATGGACCAGGAAACAAGGGCAAAGACTCAGACGCCACAAGGACTAGATACAAAGAGCACAAGATATAGTCTAGATCCTCCCTAGAGGCCAGGATCCAGGTGGGAAAGCTGGCAACATGTTCGGAATACACAACAAAGCAACATGATGGCAAAGGTGATGACAAAAGAGTCTAATATGGCATCAACAGAATAGGTATCAGCAAAAACACCTGCTTAGAAGAGGTGCAAGGTTGCCAAAGACAAGGCCGTTTATGATGAAACATGTACATATCTAGAAAGACGGGAGTAACATATAGTTTGTAAGTTGAATTTGAATGATGGAATTTTGGTAAGCATCTGAAAAGTTTTAGCTAATTTAATATAATCATGATTCATGTATGTAAGGGTACTACCTCCCCTTTAAATATAGCTAACATGTCATTTACATTTTATAGTAAAAAAAAGATGATGGTGCCGGGAAAGCAGATGTCATACCTAAGTGTCTCAAGAAAATCACTCTTTTTTTGGGCTAAATTCAGCTACTAAAACTTTATAGTCAAGCACTAAAATGTCTGAGGAAACAAAAGTTACTGGGCAAAGATCCTGGCAGATAATACTGGAAGAATAAGAAGGCAAATGATCCCTCTGAGTCTAAAGTAAGATGAAACCATGAATATAGATTTAGAACTACCCTTGAGTCTTTAGGAAAACCAGAGAATCTGTACATATTTGAAATAATAAGCACATGTTTGATTTTAAAAAAAGAAGATGTAAACAATTTAAGCTGATTAAAAGATTTTTATCCAATATTAGTTTATCGTAGGGAAGTGGTTCTCAAAGTGTTCCTGGAGCCAGACGAACCAAGATCCCCTAGGAAATGTATCAGACATGCAAATTTTTGGGACCTACCCAGATCTACTGAATAAGAAACTCCTAGAGTGGGAGCAGAATTCTGTGTTTTAACGAGACCTCCAGGTATAGAATTGCCAGATACAGCAAATGAAAGTATGGTATGAACAGTTAAGTTGAATTTCAGATAAATAATGAATAATTCTTTAGTATGTTCCATGTAATATTTGGTATATACAATTCTACTAAAAACACACATTGTTTATCTGAAATTAAAATTTAATAGGGCATCCTGTATTATGTGAACCATAATAAGGTGACTCTAAAGCAAATTAAAATTTGAGAATTTTAGGGTAAAATTAACAACAACATTTAAAAAATATATTATCTCTTATGTCCATAGAACAGATAATGCTGGAAGCATTAATAATCTGGTGCATCTGTCTGGTAGCATGTTGAATTTGGTTCTAAAATATTTTGGTTTGGCCCAATATATCTGGTTTTATTTGTTTTTTGTGTTTTGATGTTTGAATTAATTACAATATTTAAAATGTGAAATATCACATAAAATGATGATCTGAATCACATATCAGGACGGCAACAAATGGGACTATAGGCAAGTAGGGTCCAATGTTTCACAATCTCCACGCCCCCTATTGTGTCTCCCCCATGAATTTGGGTTTTGCCTGTCATTTATATCTTCAATTTCCCTATGTCATCTTAAATATATAAATTTTCAACTGCTTCTTTACAGGTGTCCTTCCAGGGGCGCCTGGGTGGCACGGTGGTTTAAGCCTCTGACTCTGGCTCAGGTCATGATCTCTCCATTTCTGAGTTTGAGCCCCACGTTAGGCTTTGCACTGACAGCTCAAAGTCTGGAGCCTGCTTCAGATTCTGTGTCTCCCTCTCTCTCTGCCCCTCCCCCACTCACACTCTGTCTCTCTCTCTCTCTCTCTCAAAAATAAATAAACATTAAAAAAAATTTTAAGGGGCATCTGTATGGCTCAGTCGGTTAAGCATCCAATTTGGCTCAGGTCATGATCTCATGGTTCCAGGTTTGAGCCCTGCATCCGGCTCTGTGCTGACAGCTCAGATCCTGGAGCCTTCTTCAGATTCTGTTTCTCCCTCTCTCTCTCTCTGCTCCTCCCCCATTTATTCTCTCTTTCTCTCTCTCTCTCTCTCTCTCTCTCTCTCTCTCTCTGTCTCTCAAAATTAACAAAATATTTTTTAAATTTTTAAATAATACAAAAATAAAGGTTTCCCTCCACATGTGGACCTTTTGCAATATGAAATATTAAAAGATCTCACAAGGGAAATGTGTATTATGTCATTGGCTACATCTCCCAGAAAATAAGTTATTAGAATTAGAAATCAAGGTTGTGATAGAGTCCAGCAGAGAACAACAAAACTTGAATTACATATGGGTCATTTAAAAATATATATATTAGGCTTCTTTTATTAGTTTATTAAAATTGAAACTATTATGATTGATTATCTTAGTGAAAATGCATATTCAAAATTTGGTATGTTCTGGTGATGAAAAGAATATAAATATAAAAATTAACAATCATTTTTAAGGGCTAAAATGTTAACATTGGAGAATATTTAGGAACCAAAACAGAGGGCGTTTTCTGACACTTCATACCAGAACTAAATTTTGGGGGCGCCTGGGTGGCTCAGTCGGTTAGGCCTCCGACTTCGGCTCAGGTCATGATCTCACGGTCCGTGAGTTGGAGCCCCGCGTCAGGCTCTGTGCTGACAGCTCAGAGCCTGGAGCCTGTTTCAGATTCTGTGTCTCCCTCTCTCTCTGACCCTCCCCCGTTCATGCTGTCTCTCCCTGTCTCAAAAATAAATAAACGTTAAAAAAAAATTAAAAATAAATAAATAAATAAATAAATAAATAAATAAATAAAACTAAATTTTGGGTCATATCTTGAATCTAGGCCATGTACATGCACCATAAGAACTGTGATTGGCTAATCATTCTTCTCTACCAGCTTGAACCGGTAAATAAGAAGAATACGTAAATGAGTAGAATCAGTGGCTACTGCATTGTTGAATGCAGAAATGTTATGGTTGTTGAAGTCATACCGTTTAGTCATAGCATGCTTGATTTAGTTATTTATTCATAAATATTTTATGTATTTATTTTGAGAGAGAGAGAGCACACGAGTTGGGGAGGGGCAGAGGGGGGGGGGAGAATCCCAAACTGGCTCTGTGCTATCAGCATAGAGCCTTACAGGGAGCTCGATCCCACAATCCATGAGATCATGACCTGAGCTGAAATTACGAGTTGGACATTTAACTGACTGAGCCAGCCAGGTGCTCCAATGCTTGATTTACTTTAAGTAATGAAGAAGTGCTGAAGAAAACTTACCCACTTTGTACTTAATCCAACTTTGTGCCTTCACTATTTGAATTGTGCAAAGTCACTTTCAATTCAAACTTTTTCTGCAATGTCCCTTTTACTATCTCAAGAGCTTTCCCAGAATAAATCTTTCCCTTTCCAGGCAAGGCTTGGAGAACATGTGCAATGCTTTTGTGACATATGGGCCTGTCTACAGTAATTAATTCCTACTTTGTCTGACCTAATTGCTCCATGTTGGCAACTCTTGTTATTTTATTAAAGGCAACATTGTTAAATATGAGCAGAATATTGCCAAAATAGTGATTTATTTTTTGAAAGCTGCACACATTTTATAATTCCTCTATGTTATCAATTATTAAATTCTTTACGTTCACTAAAGGCTTCCTAGCCTGTGATCTCAAATGCTATTACATGCTCTAATTTAATTTATCTTTTTAATTATATCGATGATTAGTTGTGTGCTCAGTCTATTGTGGAGGCACAAACTATGTCTAATTTTCTTTTCCCATGCTATAATATATATATATATATATTCTATTTTATTTGCACTCTTTAGGAAAGTAGAAAACTCAGGCATTTCCTCTTTTATGCAAAGTAGATCAGTGTTCCCCTGGGCTTGGTTGATGAGGAAGGGCATTTTGTCCACCTTGAACTCCGCACTTCAAGTTGGTAGCTGCATCTCAGATCCATCTGGACTTTTTTCTCTATGCACCTGCATCTCCAACTAGTCCAAACTCCAGAGCAGCAACTTATAATAAAACTTGGTTTGAGATACAGGAAAAAAAAAAAAAACAACAATTCAGGAATTTACAAAGCCTGGTAGTTGTAGCTCTGCCACAGTTTGCAACAGAGGGAAAAAAAAAAAAAAAAAACCTGAGAGAATAAATTTTATTTATCACTCTCTAGATTTGGGAAACCTTAGGGAAATTCCCTAAGTCTCACATGGTGTGTTACAGGATACTCTAATTCTGCATGCCTAATTCTAATGCTGTCCCCAATGCATCAAAATATATTGGTTATTTATTTGTTAATAGTTAAATAGTTATAAATTCACACTGTTTTCATTTCTGAGTTCTCATATACTAAGCTTTTGAAAATTTACATGGAATTTGTATGGCCTTCAGAAGAACTTTTCATATAAAGCAGTTAATTACTCTATACAGGACCTCTCAGTTTACACATCATCATCATCATCATCATCACCATCATCATCATCATCTCAGCAAAAAAAACAGGTGCGGCAGCGGGAATATAAAATATAGTAGTCTCTCCTCTCTACCTCCCTCCTCCCCTAACATCCTAAAACTGGAAGAGAAAAATACTTTTTAAAACATATTCACTCAAATTTGAATATTCTGTAAGTCTTGATGCCATTTGAATTTCTCACCCATTGAAAGCAATGGGATCTGATATTTCAGGGAAAGGCAAATGAGTGCTAGAACAAAGTAGTTCTATCTCAGCTTTCACCGTCTGACTAGATTTTGTAGGAAGACAATATAGGCTCTATAAGCAGGCTTTGTTAAGGGATGGAGGGTGGGGGATTCTAAATCCTTTTAGCCTGGAGGATTTAGATCATAATTTTGAGTATGGGAAAAATGCACTTCCACTTAGGTTGTATGTCTCTGCCTTAGGGATTGAAGGACAGGAACCATAGGAAGGAAAAGCACAAAGCCTTTGTGTGGCCAGCCTTTCCGGTCCTGAAATACATGAAGGATGGAGGGGAGAAGGAAAACAAAAGAAAATAAGTACGTCAGCTACCCGGACACTTGTTCCTGGCACCCCCACTTTACTCTCTCATCTCAAGCATGTGGGGATAGGGAGGGGGCCTTTAGAAACATCCAGATAGCTCTGCTAGAACAGGACTTAGAGGCATACACCTCGGGGGGGGGGGGGGGCGCAGTGGGGTCTGTTAGAGAAGGAGGAGGAGCAGACTGTAAGCTCCTATCAGAAGACCTGCATACGGCCACTGTCGGGCTGTTATGGGTGATTGTGCAGCATTATTTGCATAAGGAGGATGAGAGAAGGGAAGCAAGCAGTGAGACAATTACTCAGGAGAGGAGATATTTTTACAAAGATATATGTCAAGGTCATGAGGCCCACCTTAAGCTCTAGGAGTTCAGGAGGTCATCTCCAAGAGTATCCTGGAACTAGCTTCTGAGGCTTGTCCACAGTGAAGTAACAGCAGCTCAACATTATGAAGAGGAACGGCCAGGGTTCAGTCTTTCCTTGTCCATTTACTTTGTTTGCGATGAGGCCAGGTCTCAAACATGGACAGACACAGGAGCGAGCTCAATCTGTTCACCTAAGCTTATATATGATGTTCTCAGGGGCCACATGGGCCTGAGCTGTGGCTGGCTGCTGCAGAGGTGGAGGCGACGCAGGTGGTGTTACCAGAGATGGGCTGTCCTTACTCCTGCCTGCACGGCCCCAGAACTAGAGCTCGACAAAGACTGCGCGAGAGAAAAAGAATTCTGGGAATGGGAGTCCAGGGTGCCACGGCCTCAATGGGGCTGGAGCAGAGTCCCCACCCCCACCTCCAGGTGGCAGCCGACTTGGGTGGCTACGCTGTCCCCAGAGAACTCAGATACTCCAGTGACTGGCGTGATCGGCCAGTGAGGCTCACCAGGCGAGGCCTGGGGAGCTCTGGTGACTGCAAGGTTCGGATGGCCTCAGGGGAGCCATGAGGTTGTCTTGCCCCGGGGCTAATGCCCAGTTTCAATGTGGCACGAGCTTGAGGTCCTTCTCATCTTCTTACCAGCTTCGTCAGGACTACCTGTCTTTGTCGTAACGCACACTCTGGCTCTGCCCAACAGGGAGAGCCTGGCGTGGCTAGCGAGGTGGGCGGTACTCAGGCGGGGCGCGCCATCCGGGACATTCTGGGAGCCAGCAAGGGTTCCGGCACACCAGGCGGGGCTGGTGCCAGACAGCCAGGAGGCTGAGCCCGGTGCCTCCCTGGGAGCTGCTTCTGCAGCCGCTGGTCGTTCGGTTGCAGCTCCGGCACAGTACACACCAGCGGGCGAGCAGGTCTGGCACAGCACCTCCAGCAGACACTGCTCCACACCTGGGCAGCCCCTGCCGTCTTGCAGCGTGCGCCCCACACTCCTCAGCGCAGGCGGCTCGGCACGTGGAGCCTGTGCGCACCTCTTCTGAGTAGGGCAGGCTCCGTGGCCCAGCAGGCGTCGCTGTCGTCTGAGACAGGGACTAGCGGGGGAGAGGAGCTGCGAGGATGCATAGATGTAAGTGTATTCATATATGTTTTCATTTATATACACATATACAGACGTATAGACACATATATTAAAATCTTCTTTTGGGCCGCAGTCAGAATGCAGACATGCATGCGTATATATGTTATGTGTGTGAAGTTGACACGTTACGTTAGGTGTACAACATAGTGATTCAACAAGTTTATACATTATACTATGTTCACCTCAACTGTAGCCGCATATATATGTTGTAAAGCTTACAAGTGTTGCCTCATGCTGTCTCATGCCCGGTCATAAGGTCATACGTCTCTGGAAGTTTCTGAAGCATTCATAGCCTGCTGGTAGGGGTTTAAATTGGCAAAATCACTTTGGAAAACAGTTTGTAATAGTTACTGAAGTTGAAAAGGTGTGTGTCCCTGTCCCAAGCAGTAAGTGTACCAGATTATAATTCAAAGAATATTTCTAGCAGTGTTGTTTATCATAATCCAACACTGGAAAAACATTGCCCTTCAAAAGTTAAAATTAAGTTTCACATGTTCATGTGACAGAATATACTACAATTTACTATAAAGCTATATTTGGGATGTTCACACAATGGTATATAATTCAGTAAAAAAAAAAAAAAAAACTAGAGCTATGTGCTTTGTAGGGATTAATATTTTTAATATAATTTATTGTCAAATTGACCAACATACAGTGTGTAAAGTGTGCTCTTGGTTTTTGGGGTAGATTCCTGTGGTTCATCGCTTACATACAACACCCAGTGCTCATCGCAACAAGTGCCCTCTTCAAAGCCCATCACCCATTTTCCCCTCTCCCCCACTCCTCCATCCACCCTCACTTTGTTCTCTGTATTTAAGAGTCTGTTATGGTTTGCCTCCCTCCCTCTCTGTTTGTAACTATTTTTTCCCCTTCCCTTCCCCCATGGTCTTCTGTTAAGTCTCTCAAGATTCACATATGAGTGAAAACATATGATATCTTTCTCTGAATGACTTATTTCACTCAGCATAATACCTTCCAGTTCCATCCATGTTGCTGCTGTATGGATTAATTTTTAAAATATAATATTAAGTGCAAAACACAAGACAGATGTTTACTTACAATATGATTTATTTGTGTAAATTGCAAAGGGAGAAAAAATCTAAACTGTAAGTTACATCATTTAGGTATGTATATTTTGGTGTTATATCTGTACGGGAAAACAATAAATTAGGTGCAGTTTTCATGACAGTGGTTACCTCTGAGAGTTGGAAGTAGAGGGTGGTTTGTAAGGGTGCACAGAGGCATCAAGAGTGTTAAAATGTTCTTTTTTTTTTAAGTTTATTTATTTTGAGAGACAGAGCATGAGCAGGGGAGGGGCAGAGAGAGAGGGAGAGAAGGAGAATCCCAAACATGCTCAGCACTGTTGGGCTTGCTGATGCAGAGCCCGAACTCAGGAACTGTGGATTATGACCTGAGCCTAAACCAAGAATCAGATGCTTAACTGACTGAGCCACCCAGGCACCCCACATTTTAATTTTTGACCTGGATGGTGGTTACATTGCTGTTCGCTTTACAACCATTACTCACAGAACTTATTTAAGTTTTATACACATTTCTGTAAATTGTTATAGTTAAAAATAAAAACAAAAATAAGTTTTAAGAGCTGAGGAGTTTTTCAGAGTTGGGTCCCCACATCATGGCCAAAGTCTTCTTATAGCAAATGACTCACAGTGGACTGCGCCAAGTGTCAGGACACTCCCCATCAGCAGAAAGAACTAGATGAGACCAGATCTACCAGAGAGAACTGTTAGGCCTTGTCACAACAATGGGGGAAAAAAGACCATAAACTCTACCAGCCACAGTCCTCAGAGATGCCAGCCATATTTCCCTGGAAGGTCAGTGAGTAGCCAGACCAGCCACACCTTGGCAAAATCCAAAGATTAGGTAGAGAATGGCCAATCTGTATATTGTTACTAACTCCCCTTATTACTCTATTACCCTACAAAACACTTAGATTTTACCTTGGAAAGAAGTAGGGTAGAGCTTTGAGTACTTTTATTTAAAAAGGCTAAGCATTTACCTAACAGGAAAGTTTAAATTATTACATCCACATTGGGGTGCCTGGGTGGCTCAATCAGTTAAGCATCTGAATTTGGCTCAGGTCATGATCTCACAGTTCGTGGGTTCAAGCCTGGAGTCAGGCTCTGTGCTAGCAGCTAGGAGCCTGGAGCCTGCTTCAGATTCTGTGTCTCCCTCTCTCTCTGCCCCTCCCCTGCTCATGCTCTATCTCTCTTTCCCTCTCAAAAATGAATAACCATTTAAAAATTTTTAAATTATTACATCTACAATACTTACCCAACTGGACTAAAATTTAGATGTTTTTGCCACTACACTGAAAAGTGTGGAATTGTAAAGAAATTTATATCGGTAATACACAAACTACATTTTCTTTGGACATCTAAATGTAGTTTGAGTAAATCTTTGGCCTAACAATAAATGGATAGGTTGTTTGTTTGTTTGTTTGTTTGTTTGTTTTGTTTTGTTTGTTTTTGAGAGAGCATGAGCCCAAGAGGGGAAGGGAGAGAGGGGGAGTCTTTTTATTTTCTTAATGTTCATTTATTTATTTTGAATAAGAGAAAGAGCACAAGGCCGGGAGAGGCAGAGAGAGAGAGAGAGAGACAGACAGAGAAAATCCCAAGCAGGCTCCATAATGCTAGCGGCGTGGGACTTGATCCCACAAACCATGAGGTCACGGCCTGGGCCAAAATTAAGGGTTGCACAGTTAAGGACAGAGCCATTCAGGCACCCCAGGAGAAAGATAATCTTAAGCAGGCTTCATGCCCTTTGCAGAACCCAACACAGAGCACAACGCGGAGCCCAGCACAGGGCTCCATCTCAGGACCATGAGATCATGACCTGAGCCAAAATCAAGAGATGGATGCTTACCCCCCTGAGCCACCCAGACACCCCAATATATATTATGCATTTGTAAGGAAAATAGTGAGGAAAGAGACAGTCTGCATTGTTTTTAAGTATTTCATTGGAACAACATTGGAATCCAATTTACCCTGTTAATTAATTGCTGTTGCAGATAATTCTCTCATCTACTTCGATTCTCAAGGTTGTACAGGTCCTAAATTTGTTGTGACAAAAAAGGAGGTCTCGGTTTCTACATATATACTTTGCTTCTTTTATATATGGCCTATATGCAAAACTATACCATTATAATTAACACTTTAAATAGAGAACATAAAAAATGAATATGGACATTTATGGTTAATCAAATCTCTTAAGAACATCATTGGAATTATGAAATAACATAATGAAGCAACTAAAGATACTTACGAATCTTTGAGAAAAAACTCCTTTAATAATTTTAAGAGGTAACTCCATCCTTGGTATGACATTCTGTTGTTCTTTTTAACTGAATATTTATTATAATATTACTAAAAGTGAAAAATAGTACTCTTAACTAGAAGGGAAGATTTCTATGACACACATGCTTACACAACGTAACTATAATATAGTGTGTGGGGCTCATATCAGAACTCTACAACAAGGATCCCATTTAATATGGCTTTATACTTTCCAACCATATAAGATTTTAATCAATATTTGAATGAATTAATGAATGAATGAACAAATAATGTGAAATCTTGCACATTTTGGAGTTTGTAGTTTAGAATAATATAGTATTTAATTCTAAGAATTTTTTTTAAGGACGCCTGGGTGGCTCAGTTGGTTAAGATCTCTGCTCTCTGCTGTCAGCATAGAGCCTGCTTTGGATCCTCTGTCTCTCTCTGCCCCTCCCCCATCTCTCTTCCTCTCTCTCTCTCTCTCTCTCTCTCTCTCTCTCTCTCCCAAATAAACATTTAAAAACATTTAAAAGAAAGATTTTTTAATCCCAAATTTTAATAGACTTTTAATGTTTTTATATTTGTGCTTATACACAGATGCATTTAGTATTTCCTAATAATTCGTCTATAAATTAAGCAGTCTAAAGCTTATTAAATCAATGATTAAAAACCTTTCTTTCCCGGGGCACCTGGGTGGCTCAGTTGGTTGAGTATCTGACTTCACCTCAGGTCATGGTCTCATGGTTCATGAGTTCGAGCCCCTCATCGGGCTGTGTTGACAGCTCAGGGCCTGGAGCCTGCTTCGGATTCTGTGTCTCCCTCTCTCTCTCTCTGCTCCTCCCCTGCTCACACTCTGTCTCTCTCTCAAAAATAAATAAAGATTAAAAAAAATAATAATAAAAAAACTTTTCTTTCCCTTTCTAGGGCTGAATCTTATTATAAAATTTTATGCAAGGGCTTCAGACAAATTGTTTTACTTCCTCAGACTTAATACAAAATATATATATATCTGATAACATCAATACTTAAATATTTTCAAATAAGCTAACCATTTTGTCAATTACTCATGTGAGTAAGGGTATAAATTTTGATGTAAAACTTTCTAGAGAAGAGAATGGACAGAGAGGCTCGAAATAGGAATGTAGGTAGAACGATGAGACTCTGGTTAATAATCAATGGAAAGACAAAGCTAAAGTAAATAGCCTCAGGCTCCTTAATCTCTGGGGAGACACAAAAATACTATTTGTTGATGGGAGGAGAGGGTCCAAGTATTGAATATGAGTCAAAGTAGCAGAAGGGACCAAGTAGACAGATGTGATGCAGAGGGGTGGAGATGCAAATATTGAATAGGATCTCTGATTCTGTCCGTGATTACATCTCCTAAGAAGTTTGAAGGGACAAGAGCTCAGTGCTAGCAGTCAGGTTGAGGCAGATTCTGCAGTTGCCATATATACTAACTATGGGAGAGTCTTCCAGATGTTCTTCTCTGTGTAGAGCCTGCTTTGGAGCCTGTCTCTCTCTCTCTGCCCCTCCCCCCATCTCTCTCTCTCTCTCTCTCTCTCTCTCTCTCTCTCTGTCTCTCTCTGTCTCTCTCTAAAATAAATAAACATTAAGAAAAAATTTAAAACAGTGTGCTATTTTAGTGTGCAGCAAAAGCAAGGTTTCAAGCTAATTTAGCAATCTGTCTCAATATCATTTGTTATATTAGACTTCAAAACTATTATGTTTATCCATAAGTTAACTGGTTAGCTTCAAAACTACATTAGTACCAACATAAAACCTCAAGGTGATTATTGTATTATTAAACCTTAAACTAGCTTAATAATTTTTCACTCAGTTTCCCTGCAAACCTGAGAGGTATTGATTCAGAGACTCCATATCTCTACACATTCTGAATCAGTTTTAAATTATGTAAGGAGGCATATATTTTGTCAGCATTTCTCCAGACAAAGGAAATGGAAATCAGGTTTGCCTTATTAGGGTGGAGAATTGAAAAAAAGCTATTTTTCACAATTATCAGGTCATTGAAAGGTTTTAAGTTATATACTTTATCAATATGATGAACATAATTGCCTTACTTCTTTTTATGTTAACCCTGTGATTCTCATAATTATTCTGTAACATCTGTAGAACACAGATTCTCATTGGTTGTCCTGCCCCTACTGCAGGCTACTTTAAAAAGAAAATCTTGAGCCTTAGAAAAAGTTGATTTATTTTAAATTCTATTCAATATTACAATATTCATTCCACTTTTCTTACAGTTATTTTCTCAATATCTTTTCCATCCTTTTACTTTCCCCTATTTTATCACTGAATTTAAAGTCAGTCTCTTGTAGATAGCAAATAAGTTGGATCTTGTTTTTTTACTCCAATCTGACAGTCTTTTGGTTGAACTGGTTAATCCACTCATATTTAATATTCTTATTGATAAAGGTGGGTATACATCTGTCATTTTATATTTTGGTTCTATTTTCATGTTTCTACCTCTGTGTTCAATTTTTTTTTCTCTATTCCTCCTTTACTGCTTTCTTTTGAATTAAGTAATATATTTCAGCATAACATTAATATAATAGTATATAATATAATAATAATAATTCCTTTAGTGATTGTTTCCTGTATTTTTGAGCAGTTTCTCAGTAGTTGCCATAGGGCTTATTGTATACATCTTAACTTTTCATAATCTACTTCAGATTTATGCTAACTTAATTCCATTGAGATATAGATATAGATATATAGGTAATCTATATATAGATCTATATATATATCTATATATATATCTCTATATAAAAATATCTATATTTTATATTCTATGTAACTATTCCTTCTTCCCCATTTTTGTGCCATTATATGCATGCAAAATCATATATATTACATATATATAATCACTTTATAAAATTTTATGTCTGTTAAAAAAGCTGAGGAAAGAAAGTAAAGCAAGTGTATACTTTAGAGTATATCCTATTTACCTTCTTATCTGCCATTTCTGGTTGTAGTCACCTGTTCCTGTAATGATCTCATGTCATTACTTTACTTCAACACAACTCCACTCCCACCCACCTCCTTTGTGCTGTTTTTGTCAAATACATTGTATTTCTATGTGTTATTGGCTCAATAATACATATATGGTTTTATACACATGCTTTTTAACTTAGTTAAGAAAAAAATATGCATTTATACTGTCTTTTATAATTGTATAATTAACTTTATTGTTGTCTTTTGTTTTTCTCTGTGGATTCCAATTTCTATTTATTTAGCTGTCACCTAAAGGATTTCTTCTAGTACTTCTTGCAAAGTTTGTCTGCTGGTAACAGATTCTTTCAGTTTTTATCTGGTATTGTCTTCTTGTTGACTTCATTTAGAGAGATAGTTTTGTTGGATAGAAGATTCTTGGTTAACAATCTTTTTTTGTTTGTTTTTGAGCATTTCCAATGTCATTGTCTACCTTTGACCTCCATTACATCTGATGAGAAGTTAACTAAGTCCTATTGGAGTTCCCTTGTATGTGATAAGTCATTTTTATCTTGCTGTGTTCACGTTTTCTTTTTGTTCTTAGCTTTCAGCATTTTTACTTTGATGTATCTGGTATGCTTTTTTTTTTGTATTTATCCTACTTGGAATTAATTTAGCTTCCTGGATGTATAGATTAATGTCTTTTGACAACTTGTGAAATCCTCAGCTGCATTTCTTTAATACATTAAATTAATTAATACATTAATTAATTAATTAATTTATATATGTGGAAATATCTATAGCTATAGCTATATTTGGCTCCTTTCTTTCTTCCTTTCCTCCTGGCATTTAAAATACACATGTGTTGATACATTTAAAGATGCCCCACATTTCTCCAAAGATCTGTTATTTTTCTTCACTCTATTTTCTCTCTGTGTTTGGATTGCATAATTCCTATCAATTTACTTTTGAGTTCATTGATTCCTCCTCCAATTAAAATTTGTTGTTGAGCCCTCTAGTGAAATTTTCATTTGTTATTATAGTTTTCAAATACAGAATTTTCATCTAGATCTTTTAATGATTTCTATATCTTTATTGATACTCTCTATTTGATGAGATACTGTCTTCATGTTTCATACCTTTCTCTATTCCATAAGCATGGTTTCCTTTAGTTCTTTGAACATATTTGTAATGGCTACTTTCAAGGCTTTGTCTGCTAAATCTGAAATCTGGTCTATCTCACAATCTCTGTTACCTGCTCTTTTTCCTATGTCTGGGTCACATGTAGCATATCTCACTATTTTGTAAAATGCCAGCCATTTTACGCACTATCTTATAGGAACTATGGATGGTGATTCCCCGCTCTCTGGGGTTGTTTTTATTGTTTCTGTGCTTGTTTTCTGACTTGACTAGGCTACTTGGTAAAGTCCATTTCCATTGTAGTGTAAAACCTTTGGTGGCACTCATCTGAAGATGTAACCTTGGGCACGTCTACAGTCACCCTGGAATGACATTGATTTTACCAGGGCTCTCTTGACTGTCTCTTTCTCCAATCTTTCTGTTAACTTATCTGCTTCCTATAGTCTTATACCTTACTCATTTAGGCTTTATTAGTTACTGGCTGATTTCTCTATTGTTTTCACCATTACTCCGGAGCATAAATTGTTTAGCAGTCTGGTCTAATTAAATTCAGATAGCGGTAGTTTTTGAAGCCGGTTTCTAAAGTTTTTCCTTTCCCCAGGAGGCATCCTTTCAGCTGTCTCTTTCCTTGATTGTCTCTGGAAAATTGGATGGAGAATGGTTTAGCTTGTTGCTCTTAATTAGGAGGAGGTATTGTTTTGGGGAGCACTCTTCATCTTGAACTTTATTTCAAACAAAGACATGCTTCAGGTAGAGCTTCAGAGTTCTCTTTTCTTATGTATTGCCTCTTCCCCTGGTAAAACTCTAAACTCTGAGTTGGGCAGTGTCCTCTGGCTTTCTTGGCTTGCCTCTCCTAAAATGGAATCTCTGCTCTAAGAATGAGCTGGTATGAGGACCATGGGGACCTCAATATTCTGTCTGATGTACATGGGGTGGAACCTCTGTCCTATGAGTAGGGACTGGGTGGAAAAAACAGCCCGACTGTTAGCAGACACGCACCGGAAATTTAGCCTGTTCAACTTGCACTTGGGGTGGATGAGAAATTCTGATGCTTTCTGGTGATATATGGTAACACTTGATTGGGGACTGAGGAAAGAGGGAACCCTAACCTCCTGTCCACCTACCTGTAGTAGAGTTCTCATCAAGCTGAGTTTGGTGGGTGGAGAGAAGCAGTGAGTCACGGATTAAATGTCATAGTCTTCCACTCTTCTGAATGACAGAAGTAGGAACTACTTCTATTCTTGAGTAAATGTTTTAATTTGTTGTATTTTCTTAGAACCATTTCTGGAGACTTTTTTTGTTTTGTAATTTTCATTAGCTTTGCTTATTTCACTGAGGAGTGGGTCAGTAGAGCTCTTCACATTGTTATCCTGGACATGGAGCCCCCTATAAGTTTATTCTTTAAATTTTTATTTTATATTATTCCAAGGGAATATAAGGTAAGATGTGAGATGGACAAATATGCTCAATTTGTCATCTTGATCTTATCACTTTGACTTTTTTTTTAAGAGTTTATCTCTTCTTTCTAGGTCTCCGCTGTTCCCAGGTATAAAAAAAATAATTTGTGTAGTTATATCACTGGCATTTGATACAACCAGGTGCAAAAATTCTATAAGTAAACTTGGTTTCAGATCCAGGCTTCTGTACTTCCTAGTCGTTTGACCTTAACATCACATGGGTTCTTTGAATTTTTGTTTCTTCATTTGTAGTAAAAGGAAAGAACATTTAACATGTGTTGCTACAGTTAGAGATAACATAAAATGTCAATCTAAACATGGCTTTTAGAGAATCCAGGTCATCACATCATAATTATGGGAAATACAGGAAAGACTGTGGCAGAATGTTATTAGCTTCATTATCTAATGAACTTCAAACTACTTTTCATTTTAAAAAATTATCTATGCATAAAGCAATTATTGCTACATTTAAATTGTTTCAAAACGAATGCAATTCAGATCTATATTTTGATTCCTGGTTAATCTCTACAGTGCCTTGAGTTCTCATTTAAGAGCTCATGACTGGGAAGAAGAATTTTCTTTTTCATATGAACATTCCCAGATATTTTGGTGCTGCATTTGTGTAAGTTTAGACAAAATAGGCAGAATGATTTTAAAATGCTATACCGGAGGGTTTCATTTCAGAAATCATTACTGTTTAATTATACAGTGATGGATTCCTATATTCAGAGAGCTTGATTTAATTTAAAGGTTTGTAACTTAGATGTTTTTCATACTGTTAAGAAATGCCATATTATTACATTAAAATTTTACTGATTCTTACTCCATTCATTTGAAATATCTAAGAATTTACACATAGATTGAGTATAAATTTGTCTTTGCTATCCTTTTTGAAATGAACTTCCTAAAACTTTGTTGAAGCAAAATGTAATAGAGAACCCTGCCTAAAGGAGGTAGTCAATAAATAATTGCTGTATTTAATAAACATGCTCCTGGTTGAGAGAAGCATTTGATAAGCAGATTTGTCATACATTTAGGCAAGTGACAATAAATTACAGATTTCTGAATATTTAGAGTTAAGGAAAGTTCTTCAGGACCTTGTCTGACCATATCTTCTTAATATCAATTTGTGTCTGATAGTTGGAAATAGCCCCATTATTTATGTGATTTTTATATGGTGCATCAATAAACCCTTGCAGATTCTGAAAGGTCCCTTAGTGATGGAAAGTGGTGGCATAGAAAGGTGTTAACTGTAAAGAATTTCAGGGACTCACCCTGCTTTAACGATTGAACTTTTATTTTGTTACATATGGACTTCTATATAATGTTGCATTCATTCAAAGAAAAGGTCTTGTGGTCGTTAATGTGTCACTTTGTCTAGGTCTCAGTACCCGTATTTGGTCAAACACCCACCTGGATATTGCTGTGAAAGTATTTTTTAGGTGAGATTAACACCTAAATCAGTAGATTATTATTGTCAATAATGTGGGTGTGCCTTATCCAATCAGTTGAAGGCCTTAAAAGCAGATTGAGAGCTCTGAGGATGAATTTTGCCTTCAGTCTGCCTTTGGACTTGAGCTGCAACATCATCTCTTCTTTGGGTCTCCTGTCTGCTGGCCTGTTCATCAGATTGTGGATTTGCTGGTCTCCACAGTCATGTGAACCGATTCTGTAAAATAAATCTCAGTATCTATTTCTGTTTCTATCCACATACACACACGGATACAGGTATCTCTGTATGTGCACCCATGTAAATACACACACAAACACATACACACACCTTATTGGTTCTGTTTCTCTACAGAACCCTTGTTGATATAAATCCATTGTTAAATATGTTGATTTGGTTCAATCCTCTGCTATTCCAATAAGTAAACTAAAGTGCATAGAGTAACAGTCTCAAGATCATACTACCATTTTGTAGATGATTCAGGACAGAAGCTGTGATTTCTCCTATCAATAGAAAATCTTTCTCTAAGCTGTTGCTGATTTTAGCATGCATCAGTATCACCTGGAGCTCTTGTTATAATACAGATTACTAGGGTTCGCTTCTTCCCTGCTAGAATTTCTGATTCACTATGTTCAAGGTAAGACACTGAAATTTGCATTTAATATCCAGTGAGTTTCCATGTGATGCTGACCCTGCTAGTTTAAACACCACACTTGAGAACCGCTACTCTAGATTGCCATGTAAAATGTGGGGAAGCAGTGAAGGAGCTTCAATGCACTAAAAAGAAAGAAATCATTAAATAAATTATTTGATGTTGCCTCTTTCTTAGTTTTTTTACTGGTACCTACTGAAATTCTCATCCATATTCTTGGGCCTCAGTTGTCTTACTAATAAAATAAGGACTTTGGAGCAAATGATAGTTATAATAACTTGTAGGATATTTTAAATACCAGTACTTTCTTGTGAGCATTAAAGAAAATACTTAAGAAAAAAAATTCTGGAGGAATGGTCAAGATGGTAGAGCAGTAAGGAAGTTATCTGTTTCCCTCATCCCTGAAATGCAGCTACATCACCACCAAACAATTTTGCACACATAGAAAACTGATCTGAGGATTAACACAACAATCTGCATAACTTGAGCCACAGAACCTGGCAGGTATGTGGGGCAGAGAGGTGAACTGGGGGAGACAGAAGCCATGGATGGTAGGGAGCTGTTTATGTTTGCAGACAGAGGACAGAGACAAGGTGGCGGGGGAAGTACAGGAAAAGCATTCCCCCTGAAAGCAGCTGTAGAGAAAGAGAAAGAGTGGAAATACCCACAGGGGACTGAATAATAATGGGAGAAAGGAGAAAGGAGAGGGTTAACTACTATTTGGACTCTATAAACAGGGGAGTGCAGGGGCGCCTGGGTGGCTTGGTCGGTTAAGCGTCCGACTTCGGCTCAGGTCATGATCTCATGGTCCGTGAGTTCGAGCCCCGCGTCGGGCTCTGTGCTGACAGCTCAGAGCCTGGAGCCTGTTTCAGATTCTGTGTCTCCCTCTCTCTCTGCTCCTCCCCTGTTCATGCTCTGTCTCTCTCTGTCTCAAAAATAAATAAATGTTAAAAAAATTAAAAAAAAAAAACCAGGGGAGTGCAGAGTGGGAAACTCCACAGCTTGATACTTGGAGGTGCTCTGGTGGGAAGGGCAAATCTCCAGGAGCAGACAGGGAGATCCAAGGGGTCCTCAGGCCACACTGGGAGAGGAGGTTCCCCTGCTGGGAGGACATTTGGTAGAGGCTGTGTGACCTCTCAACAGGCAAAGGTCTCAGCAGACCCCAGAGAACAGCCACATTTGCTGGTGTTGGAACAAGGGTGCTAGGGTGCAGTAAAGCATGGCACAAGATGCATGTTGTGATTTGCTGTAGTCCCTGAACCACTGCTGCTACAGGATCGTGTGAACTTTTTCAGGGATGGGCTGACATCTGGCTACAGTCTCTGGGCCTCTTCAGTGGCAAGGTCATAAACATGTCCTCCGGGGGGAAGGTCAGCATCCATCCATTGCTTGGTGAGACCCTCCCCCAGAGACTCAGAGCAAGTCCAAACCGCAGGGCCCTCAGAAGTGAGGGGTTTGGAAACACAGCCCCAACTGAGATAAAATTCAGGAGGGAGGTGCCACTTGGCAGACTGACAGCTTAGACATGTACAGTGTAGAAGTGGGGAGTGAATGGAAGCCAGAGACAAAGGAAAGGTGTTTGATTGCCAGTCAGCAAGAGCAGAGTTCTGGTACTAAAGACTGGGAAGCTGAGTAATGCCATTTTCACCCCTCCTATGCATGTATACATGCATATGCAGGTCATACCCATCCACCCCAGTAAGCTAAGCAGTGCCACCTAGTGGAGAACAGACCATTACACCAAGCCTCATCCAACTGCACCAACCAAGCCCTAGAGGATGACAATAGGTCTCTCCCCCTACTTAGTGCTTCATAGTTTGACTTTGAGGGGAAACTGGATGTAATTTCATCCAGTGTCATTCTGTTTACTGGCCCATTTATTGATTTTTTTTCTTATTCTTGGATACAGAAAGAGGAAAATTTTAATTTTCAGTTTTATAAAAATATTTTTCTTTAATTTTTTCGCTACTATATTTTTATATCTTTGTAAATTTTTAAATCTATTTTATGTTCTTCATTTTATTCTATTTCATTGTATACATTTTTAAATTTTTTAAACTTTTTTTTTACTTTTTTTTTTCTTTTTTTTACTTTTCTTTCCCTATTTTCTCTTTTTTGTCAAGCTTCTTTCAACAACCAGACCAACACAACTAGAATCTAACTTCCTTTATTCAATTTTTTTGTGTTGTTTTAATTTTTTAATTTATTTTTTTTTATTTTTTAATGTTCTTTCTTCCTCCAAAATGATGAAACAAAGGAATTCACCCCAAAAGAAAGAAAAGGAAATAATGACAGCCAGGGACTTAACACAGATCTAAGCAAGATGTCTGAACCAGAATTTGAAATCACAATTATAAGAATACTAGCTGGGGCTCAAAAAGGCATAGAATCCCTTTCTGTGGGGATAAAAGAAGTAAAATCTAATCAGGACAAAATTAAAAATGCAATAACTGAGCTGCAATCTCAAAAGAATGCCACAGTGGCAAGGATGGATGAAGCAGAGCAACAAATTAGCGATATAGAAGACAAACTTATGCAGAATAATGAAGCAAAATAAATGAGGGAAACTAAGGTTAAAAAAAAACAAAAAACACCACGATATAAGAATTAGAGAACTCAGTGACTCATTAAAAAGGAACAACATCCAAATCATAGGGATCCCAGAAGATGAAGAGAGAGAAAAAAGAGGTAGAAGATTTATGTGAGCAAATCATATGAGAAAGCTTTCCTAACCTGGGGGAAAACACAGTCATCAAATACCAGGAAACACAGAGAACTCCCATTAGATTCAACAAACCGACCATCAGCAAGGCATATCATAGTCAAATTCAAAAAATACACAGAGAAGGAAAGAATGATGAAAGCAGCAAGGGGGGAAAAGTCCTTAACCTATAAGGGAATACAGATCAGGTTTGCAGAAGACCTAACAGAAACTTGCCAGGCCAGAAAAGAGGGACAGGATATATTCAATGTGATGAATCAGAAAAATATGCAGCCAAGAATTCTTTATCCAGCAAGATTGTCATTCAAAATAGAAAGAGAGATAGAGTTTTCCAAATAAAAACTAAAGGAGTTTATGACCACTAAAAGAGCCCTGCAAGAAATTTTAAGGGGGACCCTTTGAGTGGAGAAAAGACAAAACAAAACAAAAAGGACCAAAAGCAACAAAGACTAGAAAGGACCAGAAAACACCACCAGAAACTTTAACTCTACAGGCAACACAATGACAATAAATTCATACCTTTAGTACTCACTCTAAATGTCAATGGACTAAACACTCCACTCAAAAGATTTAGGGTAACAGAATGGATAAGAAAATAAGGTCCATCTATATGCTGTTTACAAGAGACCCATTTTAGACCTAAAGACACCTTAAGATTGTAAGTAAGGGGATGAAGAACCATCTATCATGGTATCTGGCTGCCAAAAGAAAGCCAGAGTAGCCATACTTATATAAGACAATCTAGATTTTAAAATAAAGACTTCAACAAATTAAGCAGGGCATTATATCATAATTAAGGGGTATACCCACCAGGAAGATCTAACAATTATAAACATTATGCCCCCTACATATATAAATGGCACCCAAATACGTAAATTTGTTAATCACAAACATAAAGAATCTCATTGAAAATAAAACCTTAATAGTAGAAGATAGCCCTAGTAGTAGAGGGTATTAAGTAGTTCATTACCCCACTTAAGAGCAATGGACAGATCATTTAAGCAGAAACTCAAGAAGGAAACAATGACATACTGGACCAGATGGACTTCACAGACATATTCAGAACATTTCATCCTAAAGGAGCAGAACGCACATTCTTCTCAAGTGCACATAGGACATTCTCCAGACTAGATCACATACTGGGACACAAATCAGCCTGCAACAAGTACAAAAAGATCCAGATCATCCCATGCATATCTTCAGACCACAACACTATGAAACTCGAAATCAACCACAAGAAAAAAATTGAAAAGACCATGAATACTTGCTGACTAAAGAACATCCTACTAAAGAATGAGTAGGTTAACCAAAAAGTTAGAGGAAATTAAAATGTACATGGAAGGGACACCTGGGTGGCTCAATCAGTTAAACATCTGACTTCAGCTTAGGTCAGGATCTCACAGTTCATGGGTTCAAGCCCCACATCAAACTCTGTGCTGACAGCTCAGCACCTGGAGCCTGCCTCAGATTCTGTGTTTCCCTCTCCCTCTGCCCCTCCCCTGCTTGCTCTCTGTTTGTCTCTCTCTCAAAAATAAACATTAAAAATAAACAGATAAATAAAATTTACATGGAAGCCAATGAAAATGATAACACCATAGCACAAAACTTCTGGGATGCAGCAAAGACAGTCATAAGAGGGAAGTATATAGCAATCCAGGCCTTCCTAAAGAATGAAGAAGGTCTCAGATATACAACCTAACCTTACACTTTGAAGAGCTGGAAAAAGAACAACAAATAAAATCCAAAACCAGCAGAAGGTGGGAAACAATAAATATTAGAGCAGAAAACAATGCTATCAAAATAAAAAAAAAAAAAAAACAAAAAACAGTAGAACAGATCAATGAAATCAAGAGCTGGGTCTTTGAAAGAATTAATAATATTGATAAACCCCCAAGCCAGTATGATCAAAAAAAAAAAAAAAAAAAAAGACCCAAATAAATAAAATCAAGAGTTAAAGAGGAGAGATCAAAACCAACACTGCAGAAATACAAACAATAGTAAGAAAATATTATGAGCAATTATATGCCAGTAAATTGGGCAATCTGGAAGAAATATAAAATTCCTAGAAACACATAAACTATGAAAACTGAAACAGGAAGAAAGAGAAAATTTGAACAGACCTATAACCAGTAAAGAAATTCAATTAGTAATCAAAAATCTCCCAGAAAACAAGAGTCCGGGGCCAGATGGCTTTCAGGGGAGTTGTACTGAACATTTAAAGAAGAGTTAACACCTATTCTTTTGAAGCTGTTTCAAAAAATAGAAATGGAAGAAAAACCTTCAGTCTCACTCTACAAGGCCAGCAGTACCTTGATTCCAAAATCAGGCAAAGACCCCTCTAAAAAGTAGAACTACAGATCAATTTTCCTAATGAACATGAATGCAAAAATTCTCAACAAGATACTAGCCAACAATACATTAAAAGAATTACTCACCATGATCACGTGGGATTTATAGCCAGGATGCTCAATATCTGTAAATCAATCAATGTGATACATCACATTAATAAAAGAAAGGACAAGAACTGCATGATCCTCTCAATAGATGCAGAGAAAGCATTTGACAAAATATAGCATCCTTTTTTGATAAAAACCCTCAAGAAAGTAGGGGTAGAAGGACCATACCGCAAGATTATAAAAGCCATTTATGAAAGACCCACTGCTAATATCATCCTGAATGGGGAAAAATTGAGTTTACCCCTAAGGTCAGGAAAATGACAGGGATGTCCACTCTCACCACTGTTATTCAACATAGTCTTGCAAGTTCTAGCCTCAGCAGTCAGACAACAGAAAGAAATAAAAGGCATTCAAATCAGCAAGGAGGAAGTCAAACTTTCACTCTTTGCAGATGACATGATACTCTATAGGGAAAACCCAAAAGATGCCACCAAAACACTGCTAGAACTCATACATGAATTTGGCCAAGTTGCAGGATATAAAATCAATGCACAGAAATTGGTTGCATTTCTATGCCCAATAATGAAGCAGCCAGAAAAAGTAATCAAGGAATCGATCCCATTTACAATTGCACCAAAACCCATAAAATACCCGGGAATAAACCTAACCAAAGAGGTGAACAAAAGTACACTGAAAACGATAGAAATCTTATTAAATAAATTGAACACACACACACACACACACACACACACACAATAGAAAAATATTCCAAGCTCATGGATTGGAAGAATATTGTTAAAATGTCAATACTACATTCAAGCAATCTACATATTCAATGGAATCCCTATCAAAATAACACCATAATTCTTCACAGAGCTAGAACAAACAATCTTAAAATTTGTATGGAACCAGAAAAGGCCCTAAATAGCCAAAGAAATCCTGAAAACAAAACAAAACAAAACAAAGCTAAAGTGTCACAATCCCGGACTTCAAGATGTATTATAAAGCTGTAATCATCAACACAGTATGCTACTGGCAAATAAACAGACACTTTGATCAATGGAAGAGAATAAAGAATCCAGAAATGGACCCAAAGATGTATGGCCAACTAATCTTTGACAAAGCAGGAAAGAATATCCAATGGAATAAAGACAATCTCTTTAGCAAATGGTGTTGGGAAAACCAGACAGCGACATTCAAAAGAATGAACTTGGACCACTTTCTTACACCATACACAAAAATAAACTCCAAATGGATGAAAGACTTAAACGTAAGACAGGAAGTCATCAAAATCCTAGAGGAGAAATTAGGCAAAAACCTCTTTGACCTTGGCTGCAGCAACTTCTTACTCAACACGTCTCTGGATGCAAGGGAAACAAAAGCAAAAATGAACTATTGGGACCTTATCAAGATAAAAAGCTTCTGCACAGCAAAGGAAACAATCAGCAAAACTAAAAGGCAACCATGGAATGGGAGAATCTATTTGCAAATGATATATCAGATAAAGAGTTGGTATCCAAAATCTATAAAGAACTTATCACACTCAACACCCAAATAACAAATAATAACAGTGAAGGAATGGGCAAAAGACATGAATAGATACTTCTCCAAGAAGACATCCAGATGGCCAACAGACACATGAAAAAATGCTTAACATCACTCATCATCAAGGAAATACAAATCAAAACCATAATGAGATACCACCTCACACCAGTCAGAATTGCTAAAATTAAGAAGTCAGGCAACAATAGATGTTGGTGAGGATGCAGAGAAAGAGGAACCCTTTTGCTCTGTTGGTGGGAATGCATACTGGTGTAGCCAGTCTGGAAATCAGTATGGAGATTCCTCAAAAAACGAAAAATAGAACTACCCTATGACCCAGCAATTGCACTATTAGGTATTAATCCAAAGGATACAGTGTGCTATTTTGAAGGGACGCATGCACCCTAATGTTTATAGCAATGCTTTTGACAATAGCCAAAGTAGGAAAGAGTCCAAATGTCCATCGATGGATGAATGGATAAAGAAAATGTGGCATGCATACACACACACACACACACACACACACATACACACACACGATGGAGTATTACTTGGCAATCAAAAAGAATGAAATCTTGTCATTTGCAACAACGTGGATGGAACTAGAGAGTATTATGCTAAGCGAAATTAGAGAAAGACAAATATATGATTGCACTCATATGTGGAATTTATTATACAAAACAGATGAACATAAGGGAAAGGAAGCAAAAAATATATAAAAACAGAGAG
Source organism: Acinonyx jubatus (assembly GCF_027475565.1). Classification (NCBI taxonomy): domain Eukaryota; kingdom Metazoa; phylum Chordata; class Mammalia; order Carnivora; family Felidae; genus Acinonyx; species Acinonyx jubatus. The sequence goes on along the minus strand of NC_069382.1, from coordinate 121,831,062 downwards.
GGGGTAAAACTTAAGAGACTCTTAAATATAGAGAACAAACTGAAGGCTGATGGAGGGATTGTGGGTAGGGGGATGGGCCAAATGGGCAAGGGACATTGGGAAGACACTTGTTGTGATAATCCCTGGGTGTTATATGTAGAGGATGAATCACTGGATTCTACTTCTGAAATCATTATTGCACTATATGCTAACTAACTCGGATGTAAATTAAAAAAGAAAAAAAAAGAAATTAGAAAAATTAAAAAAAAAACAGGAAAAAAAATTCTGCAATGATCTCCCTGTAACAGCTGGGAATGATTTCACAGCAGGTAACTGAACTTTGCTGTAGTAACTATAGTTTAAATAAGTTTTGTTTTTTTCACATGCAAAATATCTGAAAGTAGATAACTATCATTTTTGTTTTTATTATTGCTGGTTGGGTTTTCTGGAAGAGAGGCCAAGATATTATTTGGGGTGTCAGATGTTTTGTAGGGATCAACACCTAGTTTGAGTGAGAGGAAGCAGGACTGGGCAAATAAAAACTGTAATGCACACCCAACAGAACCCCAGACATTCTGTCAGGGAGCCCTAGAGTCAACACCGTATCAGGGGGTCTTGTGTTGGCCTGAAATGTCTGGGTTTGCCTCAGGGTATAAACCATCTCATTCTGTCATTGGAAGAGTGTGGCCATGGCCAGGTGGCCCTCAGCAGCCGAGTTAGACCCTGAAAAGCTGATGTTTGCAAGCTGTCTGCTGAAACCTCTCAACAGCTAGCAGCCAGTTCTTCCTTAAGGCGGGTTGTGGGCGGTACATTTTATGTTTATCACACATATCAAAACAAATCCTCTGTGATTCTCTTAGCCTTTTTCCTGTTCAGAAAATGGCTCTTGCAGTTGAAAGTACTACATGCTGTTCAACGTACCAAGGAAGAAAAGAAGCAGTAGTATCTATCTCCTTCATCAAGAAATCAAAAGCTTTCCTAGAAACGATTGAGTAGATTTTGCTTCACTTATTAGAAAGTTATCCATGACTAGATCTAGCTAGAAGTTGGAAAGGTGAGTAGTTAGTATATCCTGTCTCTGCACTGGAAAAATAAAAGGGAAAGGTGGTTGGGAGTGGATGTGACCTTTGTCATTCACTTTACTAATCATCTAAAATGCCTCCCAGTTACTCTGCCAGGGACTCTGTTAAATTCCATGAAGAGATGCCAAATCGTAATATTGTTTCCAATTCTTAAGGAAAAGCCTAAAAGCTAAATCTTAACTTTTCCTTATGTTTTTTTTTCTTTTTTTTTTTTCCTTACATTTTTCTTGGTCATTGTCATGACACCCAGAATCAGAAGTCTTTGGCATTATTCAGTATAGCAGTAGAAAAAGGTATGTATGGGGAAAAAAAGCATTTACTAAGCTTAGTATTTTAATTTTTCCTTTGGGGTTCAAATAAGTTTTCTTCCATATTCTGGGGAAAATGTATGCAGGCAACTCACAGATGTGGCATGAACTGAAGGATACAGGGATGCAATTTCCATCAAGGCCATACCAACAGGCCTGTCATCTCCTTTTCAAAGCAGTATTATCCTAAAGGATGTGCTATTTCACTGTAAACCAAGGAATTTGTGCTCAAACATGCAGCTGCTAGCTCACAATTTAACAATAAGAAAGAAATTAGTGGAAAGAAACCCTACCAATCTCAGGAATCCCCCTTGCTCTTTTTGTTTTTTAATTTTTAATGTTTACTTATTTTTGAGAGAGAGAGAGACAGAGCATGAGTGGGGGAGAGGCAGAGAGAGAGGGAGACACAGAATCCGAAGCAGGCTCTAGGCTCCGAGCTGTCAGTAAAGAGCGCGACGCAGGGCTTGAACTCATGGGCCGTGAGATCATGACCTGAGCCAAAGTCTGACACTCAACTGACTGAGCCACCCAGGCACACCCCTCCTTGCTCTTAAGTAGCAGACATTACCCCGGCTGTCCCCCACCACTATCCCAGGCATTGTGCTAATATACAAATGAAGATGAGAAATGACCTAGTGAATTACAATAATATGTATCATCAAGCAGATAAATTATAACTAAAAATAAGAGCTATTATTTCACAGTGGTTGAAGTGGATAGGAAGGAGGAGGAATATAATCTCCTTATCTCTGTAGCTTGTCTGATTGAAATTTAACTACTATTCAAACTCACTTTCCAGTAAATTTATTTCTGGGGATAGTAAATTTGACCTAGGACTTGAAACAGTTTTCAAAATATTTAGAAATTATATTGAACAGAATAATATCAAAATTATAATTTAATATTAAAATTATTATTGTAATAAAATCATGGTTTAACAGCAGTGTATAACTTTTCAAAATAATTCAGACAGCTGTTGTTTATGTTTTTTTCAGAAATTGTTAGAAAAATAAATATTTTGCTGTATTGAGCAAATTATACTGTTTGTAAAATGTAATTCTAAAATTTCAAAATTGAATTGAAATTCTCTTTTCTCAGTTAACAACCAGAATAAACCAATCAATGCACACTTTTCAGTGAACTGCAAATAAGCTAGGGCTTAAAAAGTTATTTTAAGTAAAAACAGTAGAGGACTCTGAAAATGATGAGACCGACAACTGTAAAAGCTAATTCAATTGAGTATCAGATGTGACACATTTTATACACATTATCTCATGTATAAGAAAGGCAGGGAAACTATGAATAAAGGAAGCATAACAAGCTGTTTATAAATAACTTCCCACACAGTATTATTTATTGTTTTAAGCCATTCTTTAAGCATTTTTAAAATTATTTTTTAGTTAAAATTCCAAACAGGCTATTTGATCATTTCCAGAAAGATCTCAAACATATATTCTCTTGGTGTTATTTCTTTAGGGATTAGTAGTGTATATCTTGTTTCAATATTGATTGTTTGTGGGTTTTCTTTCTTTCTTTTTTTTTTCTGTCATAGAACTTCAGGGGATATATTTTTCAAGAGGCTATATTTCAGATTATATTAAAGCAGAATCTATCTATTTTTGTCATTAAAATTCCAGGAGGTATTTTTCACAGGAATAGAAATATAATTTTTAATATCCTCCTTAATGCCACTAAAAATAATTACATTATTTTCCTAATTAACTGCTATCTCCAAGGCTCCATGGCCATAGAAATATATTAGTTTTGACTGAGTATTAATTTTATATACATATTTCACCCAGGGTTAATTTTCTAAATAGAGGGTACATATACTCAATATGGAAAATATGTTTTGAATATGATTTTTAAGGAACAATTATAAATTTGGTAATTATTAAGATGGAATCAATTGATTACATCAGTTTACTATAATCAGTATACAGCATTCCCCTACTCTAGGTGATTAGGGAGCAACAAGATGGTTGAACATCCAAACTGCTTATTTTTTCTCTCTTCTAAGTTCCCAAAGGTATATTTTAGATACAGGCATGACATTAGAACCACAAACACATGCAGAACCCAAGATAAGGCTTTATGAAAGGAATTGATGGCAATATAACCAAAGATTTGTAATGAATGTTAAATATTTCTGCAATATGACAGGCAGAATCGTGTTCTAATGAGGAGTACAGACTCAGAATAAGACTCCCTGAGACAAAGCTGGGATCCACTCACCATCTGTGTGTCTGTAGGCAAGTAAGTACCTCCCCTATAAACGTGGAACATTACCATATTGAACTTAATTGCTATTACTCTACCACTGACTTACAACTTTAATGTAACTATCAAAGGGGCCCATTTTATTAATAAGAGCCCAATTTAAACCCAAGGGGAATTGAGTTCAACTAATAAAGGATAGCTAAATGTTTCAAAGTATGTACAAATAATTTCCAGTTTTTAGACTATTAGTATTAGTCTGCAGTAATTTATGTATTCAACATTTCTTATTTCTATTCTTCAAAATTCGTCCTTTTCTTTTACAACTTTTTCCTCTCTTACCTTTAATGTGACACAGATGCAGGACAGAATGAAACTACATACTCCTAGAACATTTCCTAGAAATAATCTAAGTCCTGTGAACATTATAACTTAGAAAATTAAGAAAAATACATCAACTATAGAAACCAAAGGCTGTTCTGTTTTTCTTTCCTTCATATAATAAAAGTCAGAAATATTAGAATTATATACAAAATGAATGTACAATAAAAGACTGAATGCATCCTTTTTCTTATTTTCCTCTACTCTTTCTATTTGCATCTCTCTTACACATAGTACTTCTATTAAACTAAAAAGATGTTTTGTCAGTTTTTATTTTTCACCAAGCACTCTCAATTAGCATGTGACACAACTAACAGTGCTGTCAGATGATATTAAAGATAAGCAAGACTCTAAATGGACACAAATTGAGCAATTTAATTATCTGCCACCAGTACGATCAGTGTGCCTCTGTTGTGCTTCTCGTCATAGGAAACAGCTGCCTGACCAATTATTCTTCCCCATTTGTGGAAACTCAAGACCTCATTTTATCACAACATGGTTACTGGACAACTTGAGATAGACTCTTTTTCTAGTTTACTTTATGAGGCAAACCCTAAAGGGATTATTTAATTAATCATGGAAGGATTTAAGTAAAATCAGTTTATTTTAGAAAATGATTTAATGTTGCAGGGTATAGACAGGTACTCAAGTTAGCTGTATAGAAGTATGCTTATCTACTTGCCTTCTTTTACAGCAATGAGAGAAACAAAGATAAATAGGTGTATTAATTGTAAATATCTATGGCTTCAGGAAGGAATGTTATTTTTGTTCTACAGAGAGAAAACAATTATTGCATTGAATAAAAATTGGACATGTGTGTGGGTGTAAACATGTACACGTATATTTATAAATATTTATAAAATCACAATATTAAATAATTACAACTTCATTGTGGGACTTAGTTGTAAAAAATGTGGGTCTTTAAGTCTTCTGACTGGCATTGAAATAAATAACATGTTAAAGGAGAAACAATGAGAAAATACTTTTTGATTCTACACTGTAGAAAAACCATGATGTGAGGGTAGAAGAAACTGTACATAATTTTAGATGTTTTATGTTTATTTTAACATATTTTTACCCTAATGGCTACCATACATTGTTATATAATAAATCTTATTTAGTCTAAATATTTCTGCTGTAAAAGGCAAGTGAACATGAGGGAGGAAGAGAAAAACTTCAAATACCTTAGCTGTACTGTCACCCATAGTAACCTTTCTATTCTGTTACTCAGAGTCTTTTGCATTTAGCAAGAGGTCACTTGACAGAAGTGGGTAAACACTTTCTCTGAGACCCAATTAATTGTTTTGCACGGTGATGAGCTTTAATTATATCTCCTCTTAGTCCCTTTTATCTCTAAACTTTATCATTAAAATATAGAATAAAAAATTACCACAGATCCAGAATAGAGACACATGCAGATATTAATACACTTACCTGGAAAGAATAAAAAAGGAGAGAAAAACTGAAATCTGTGTGGATGAGAGACTTTAAGGTATGAATGAAAAAGTTCTTGTTGAATTCTTCTTTTCTTACATCCAAATACATTTCAGGGGATTTCAAAATTAGCTGGAACCTAAATAATATTCATATGCAATCATTTATGTTATAGATGAAAAAAAACTCTGACATAGGGAGGATAAATGGATTAAAGTTTTTTCACAGACCTTTTTATTAGTTCACTTATTCACTCATTTAAATAAAAATTTACTGAACACTATTGCACAGGACACTATGGAAAGCATTAGAGAACAAATACAAATATGTCACTGTCCCTGCCCTCAGGAATATTATCTGTTCCTAGAAGAAAAAGAGCAAATTCATGTGGAAAATGTCTCTATGGGAAATACTGTTGTGACTTTAAATCATAAAAAAGGAGGTGTGTTCATAATTACAAAAAAGTAAAAATGTTCTTTGCTTTAAAATATATATTAACATGAAAGAGAGAACATTATAAGTGTATCATTTTTAGAAAATATAAAAGTAGTTTAAAATGCTCCAAAAAAGAACCGTCCAGTCCAAAATGGCTTCCCTAGTGAATTCTCCCTAACATTTAAGGAAAAAAATACCGATTCTGTACAACCTCTTTCAGAAAATAGATAAAGTCATTTGAAGAAGTCACTGTTAACCTGATACCAAAACTAGAAATAAATACATTAGAGGAAATAAACACTACAGATAAGTATCTTTCATGAATCTGTCCACAAAAATCCACAACAAAATATTAGCAAATCAAAGTCATCAATAATGTAACAAAGCCAAAATATCATAACCAAGCTGGACTTATCTCAGTAATGCAAGATTGGTTTAACATTCAAAATTCAATGTAATTCCCAATATTCACAAGATGAAGAAAGAAAACATGATCATTTCAATAGACCTGAAGTGAATTTAACAAAATTCAGCACTACGTATTTTTTTAATGTTTATGTATTTATTTTGAGAGAGAGAAAGTATGAGTGAGGGAGGGGCAGGGAGAGAAAATCCCAAGCAAGCTCCATGTCATCAGGGCAGAGTCCACCATGGGGCTAGATCTCACAAACAAACCACGAGATCGTGACCTGAGCCAAAACCAAGAGTTGAACACTTAACCAATTGAGCCACCCAGGCACTCCCAGCAGTAAGTAATTTTTAAAATTCAGACACAATAGAAAAGAAGTTCTGCAAACTGATAAGGACCATTTATGAGAAATGTACAGCTGCTCTCATACATAAAGAAGACTATCTGAAACTTTCTCTCTAGGATTAGGAATGAAGCACAGATGTCTGCCCTCACTATTCTCATTCAACCTTGTATTGGTATTGCAAAAGGAAATGAATGATATAAAATGTATAATGATTGAAAAAATAAGTAAAAATATTTGTATAATATATGATGTTTATATAGCAAATTTTTAAGGATGCCACCAAACAACTACACTTGACCCTTGAAAAATACAGGGATTTCGGCACTGACACCTACCATAGTCCAAGATCCACATATAACTTTTGACTCCCCAAAACAGCTCATTAAAGCCTAGTATTGACCAAAAGTCTTAGTTATAACATAAACATTTTATTAACATATATTATATATGTTATATACTGTGTTCTTACAATAAAATAGAGAAAAGAAAGTATTATTACAAAAATCATAAAATATATTTACCATACTGTAGCAAAAAAATAATAATAATCATATATAAGTGGACCCACAGAGTTCAAACTCATGTTGTTCCAAGGTCAAATGTATTAAAAATAATAGTTTAATTTCTCAGAGTTACAGGATACAAGTTAATACATAAAACTCTTTGCATTTATATATTAACAAAAATAATTAGAAAATAAAATAAAGAATATTCCATTTATAATAGATCCAAAATATAAAATAACTAGTAATCAGTTTAACAAAAGATAAGCAAGGCTATACATTGAAAACTATAACACATTATTGATAAAATGTAAAATCTAAATAAATGGAGATATGTGCAATGTTCATGGATTGGAAGAATAAACCTTGTTAACATGTTTATTTTTTTCTTAAACTGATGTATGGACAATCTCAATCAAAATCCTAGCAGCTTTATCTGTAAAAATCAGTAAGTTGATTCTAAAAGTTATGTGAAAATACAAACAACTCAGAAAACGCAAAGTGATTTATTAAAAAGAACAAAGTTAGAGGACATACGTTACCTGATTTTAAGACCTGCTATAGGGATGCCTGGGTGGCTCACTCGGTTAAGCGTCCAACTTGTGACTTCTGCTCAGGTCATGATCTCACAGTTTGTGGGTTCAAGCCCCATGTCAGGCTTGGTGCTGACAGCATGGAGTGGGATTCTGTCTCTCCTTCCATCTCTCCCCCTCCTCTGCTCATGTGCCTGTGCTCTCTCTCTCAAAATAAAACAATAAGCTTTTTAAATAAGAAAAAAAAAAAAGACTTGCTATGAAACTACAGTAATCAAGACAGCATGGCACTGGTAAAAATAAATAAATAAATAGATATATCAAATGGTCAACAGAACAGAACAGAATAGTGAATCCAGAGAAAAACCTGTACAGACATGGTCAGTTGATATTTGTCACAGGTACCAAAGCAATTCATTGGGAGAGAGAAAGTCTTTAAGAAATACAGTCACAACAACTGGATAATCATGTGGAAAAGATAAACATGAAACCTTAACATATAGAACACACAAAAATTAACTCAAAATGCATTATATACTTAATTGTATATGGTAAAAATATAAAACTTAGAGCAGGAAAAATCTTTGAAAACTTGGATTAGGCAATATTATCTTGGATAGAACACAAAAGGCATAAATCACAGAAAAAAATGAAAAATTAGACTTCTTGAAAGTTAAGATATTTAGTTTTTCAAGACACCATTAAGAAAACTAAAAGGCAAGCCTTATAATATGAATATAGATATATGTAGCAACAAGTAATTAGGAAATGATTTACAATAGCACAAAACGTAATATACTTTAGGATAACTATGTATTATTAAGAATAATAAAGATAATTTATAATTCATTAATAACAAATAAGCCAATTAAAATGAGCATAAAGATTTGAACATACACTTCACAAAAGAAAATAATTGAATGACTACTAAGCTCATGAAAAGATACTGAACATAAGTTCATAAGGGAAATATAAATCATAATGAGTTACCACTGTACATTCATTAGAATGGCTAAAATAAAATGACAGTACCAAGTATTAGAGTGAATGAGAAACAATAGGAAATCTCTTTTACTACTCTTCAAAATATAAATGTGGAAAAACCACTTTGTAAAACTTTTTGGCAGTTTTTTAAAATGTGAAATATATATCTTCAATACACCACAGTTATTGTACTTCCAAGAATTTACCTAAGAGAAATAAAAGCATAACTTCCACCCAGATTTGTACACCAATGTTCATATTAGCTTTATTCACAATAGATGAAAATCCTACACATCACCATGGTATAGATTAAAATAGCATAACAGAGAGGGAAAAGGGCCTTTCTTTGTCTTGTTCTCCATCAGATGGCTGAGCTGTCCTTACCCCTGGGTGTTTGAGAACATTTATTCATGGGGCATGTTTGGAGACTTGAGTCCTGTCATATGGGTAGCAGGGGAAGGTGATTTTGCTAGTTCAGAGGGGTAGGGTGGCCATTATCTCCAGTGGAAAACATCTCCTGGAACCATAGTGAAACAGTGTCAAATCATGGCCTGAGTGGCATGTTGTAAATAAGGTACAGTGAATAAATACCTGGAGTTGATAAACATGAGCTGAGGTGGGAGAAGCAAAGAACAGAGGTAAGCCCAAGTTGGATCTCATATAGCATGAAGGCATGTGCAATAGACCTGCAGAGAGATTGAGGTCCTCCTCATCAGAGTGGGTAATGATAGAATTAGATTTGGACACTAATGGTAATACAATCAAATTTTTATGCTCTAGTAGAGTGAGCAGGGAGAGGGAGAGACGGAGAGTAAAAGAAAATCCCAGGCAGGCTCCATGCTGAGCTCAATTCCATGACCCTAGGATCCATGACCCTAAGATGACCTGAGCCAAAATCAAGAGTCAGATGCTCAACTGATTAAGCCACCCAGGCACCCCCCCCCCCATGCATATTTTCTGACCACAGTGCTATGAAACTAAAAGTCAACCACAAGAAAAAAATCTGGAAAGACCAGAAATACATGGAGGTTAAATAATAAACTACTAAACAATGAATGGGTCAACCAGAAAATCAAAGAAGAAATAAAAGAGTATATGAAAATGAAAACACAACAGTCCAAAACCTTTGCAATGCAGCAAAAGAGGTTCTAAGAAGGCAGACTATAACAATAGAGGTCTACCTCAAGAAGCAAAAAAAAAAAACAAAAACAAAAACAAAAAAAAACTCAAATAAATAGCCTAACTCTCCACCTAAAGAACTTAGAAAAAGAACAACACACAGACACTAAAACCAACATAAGGAAGGAAATAATAAAGATTAGAGCAGAAATAAATGATATAGAAACTAAAAAAAAAAAAAAGATCAATGAAACCAGGAACAGGTTCTTTGAAAAACTTAATAAAATTGATATATCTCTAACTAACTTATCAAGGAAAAAAAGAGAGAATTCAAATAAAATCACAAATAGGAGAATATTAAAAAACTACATGCCAACAAATTGAACAACCTAGAAGAAATGGATAAATCCTTAGAAACATATAAACTACCAAAACTGAAACAGGAGGACATAGAAAATTTTACCAGACCAATAACCAGCAAAGAAATTGAGTCAGTAATGAAAGAACTCCCAACAAACAAAAGTCCAGGATGACATGACTTCACAGGCAAATTCTACCAAACATTTAAAGAAGACTTAATACCTATTTTTCTTAAACTATCCCAAAAAATAAAAAAGGAACACTTCCAAATTTATTCTGTGAGGCCAGCATTACCCTGATACAAACCAGATAAAGAGATTAGTGGTTTAGTGGTTAGAGGTTTAGTGGTAAAGGTACCACTAAAAAAGAGGCCTACAGGCCAATATCCCTGATGAGATGTAATATCCCTGATGAAATACAAAAATTGTCAGTAAGATACTGGCAAACCAAATTAAACAATACATTAAAATCATTCACCACGATCAAGTGAGGTTTATTCCTGGGTTGCAAGGATGATTAAATATTCATAAATCAATGCGATGCATAACATCAATAAGAGAAAGAACAAGACCATATGATCATTTCAATACACGCAGAAAAAGTATTTGACAAAGTTCAGCATCCATTCATGGTAAAAACCCTCTACAAAATAGATAAAGAGAACATATGTCAGTATAATAAAGGCAAACTATGAAAAATCCACAGCTAACATCATTCTCAATGAGGAAAAACTGAGAGCTTTTCCCTACTAAAGTCAGGAACAAAACAAGGATGTCCACTCTCACCCCTTTTTTTCAATATAGTACTGCAATGAAACAACAAAAAGCAATAAAAAGTATCCCAATCGGCAAGGATGAAGTAAAGCTTTCACTATTTGCAGATGACATATATTTTATATAGAAAATCTGAAAGACTCCACCAAAAAAAACGGCTAGAACTGATAAGCAAATTTAGTAAAGTCTCAGGATACCAAATTGATGTGCAGAAATCTCCTGCATTTTTATACACCAATCATGAAGCAGCAGAAAGTGAAATTAGGGAATCAACCCTGTTTACAATTGCACCCAAAACAATAAGATACCTAGGAATAAACCTAACCAAAGAGATAAAAGAACTCTACTCTGAAAACTATAAAACACTGGTGAAAGAAATTGAAAATGACACAAAAAAATGGGAAGACATTCTATTCTATGCTCATGGATTGGGAGAACAAATATTGTTAAAATGTCTATACTACACAAAGCAATCTATACATTTAATGTAATCCTCATCAAAATATTAACAGCATATTTTACAGGGCTAGAGCAATCTTAAAATTTGTATGGAAACACAAGACTCCAAATAGCCAAATCAACCTTGAAAAAGAGAGGTAGAGCTGGAGACAGGAAAATACTGGACTAAAGTTATATGACAAAACTGTAGTAATCAAAACAGTAGAGTATTGGCACAAAAATACACACATCAACTAATAGAAGAGAATAGAAAATTCGGAAATAGACCCACAGTTATATGATCAATTAATCTTTTTTTCTTAAATTTTTTTAATGTTTATTTTTGAGAGAGACAGAGACAGAATGCGAGTGGGTTAGGGGCAGAGAGAGAGGGAGGCACAGAATCTGAAGCAGGCTCCAGGCTCCGAGCTGTCAGCACAGAGCCCGACACAGGGCTCGAACTCACGAACTGTGAGATCATGACCTGAGCCAAAGTCAGACGCTCAACTGACTGAGCCACCCAGGCGCCTCTGGGCAATTAATCTTTGACAAAGCAAGAAAGAATATCTAATGGGAAAAGACAATCTCTTCAACAAATGATGTTGGGAAAACTGGACCATTTTCTTATACCAAACACAAAAATAAATTCAAAATGGATTAAAGCCATAAATGAGAGACCTGAAACCATAAAAATCCTAATAGAGAACATAGGCAGTAACCTCTTTGAAATGGGCTATAGCAGCTTCTTTCAGATATGTCTCCTGAGACAAAGGAAATATAAGCAAAATAAACTATTCAGACTTCATCAAAATAAAAAATCTCCTGGACAAGGAAGGAAACAACAAAAACTAAACAAAAACTAAAAAGCAACATAATGGGAGAAGATATTTGCAAATGACATGTCTGATAAAGGACCAGTATCTAAAATATTTTGGACTAAAAAACTTGTAACAGTCAACATCCCAAAATCAAATAATCCATTAAAAATTGGCAGAATACATGAACAGACATTTCTTTAAAGAAAACATAGATGACAAACAGACACATGAAAAGATGTTCAACATAACTCATCATCAGGAAAATACAAATTAAAACTACAATGAGGTATCACCTCACACCTGTCAGAATGGCTAAAATCAACAAGACAAGGAAAAGTGTTGGTAAGGGTGTGAAGAAAGCGGAACCCTCTTAGGGTTGAGGAACAGCTCACTGTTGGTGAGCATGCAAACTGGTGGAGCCTTTATGGAAAACAGTATGGAGGTTCCTCAAAAAGTTTAAAATAGAACTCTTATCATCTAGCAATTGCACTGCTGGATATTTATCCAAAGAATACAAGAACACTAATTCAAAAGGATACATGCATCCCTGTATTTATAGCAGCATTGTTAATGATAGCCAAGATATGAAAGCAGCCTATGTCCATCAATCCATCAATTGATGAATAAAGAAGCAATATATATATATATATATATATATATATATATATATATATATATACTGTGAAATATTATTCAACCATAAAAAAGAATGAATACATTAAACCATAAAAAAGAATGTTGTTTGCAACAACATGAAATGGAGCTGGAGAACATAATGTTAAGCAAAATAAGTCAGCCAGAGAAAGACAAATAGCATATGATTTCACTCATATGTGGAACTTAATAAACAAAACAAACATGTAAAGGGAAAAAAAAATACGAGAGAGAGAGGGAGAGAAAGCAGGAAACAGACTCTTAATTACAGAGAACAGTCTAATGGTTGCCAGAGGGGATGTGGGTGGAGGAATGCTTTAAATAGGAGTTCACTTGTCATGATGGGCACAGGATGATTTACAGAAGTGTTGAATTACTGTATTGTACACCTGAAACCACTATAACATTGTATGTTAACTAACTGGAATTAAAATAAAAACTAAAATAAAGAAGAATCACATTAAAATCTCTTATGTAAAATAGTGCTAGAAATAAAGAAAAATGAAAAGAAAAAATAGGGGAGCCTGGGCAGCTCCTGGGGCGCCTGGGTGGCTCAGTCGGTTAAATGTCCGACTTCGGCCCAAGTCATGATCTCACGGTTTGTGAGTTCAAGCCTTGCATTGGGCTCTGTACTGACAGCTCAGAGCCTGGAGCCTGCTTCGGATTCTGTGTCTCGCTCTCTCTCTGCCCCTTCCCTGCTTATGCTCTGTCTCTCTCTGTCTCAAAAATAAATAAAGCATTAAAAGAAAGAAAGAAAGAAAAGGAAGGAAGGAAGGAAGGAAGGAAGGAAGGAAGGAAGGAAGGAAGGAAGGAAGGAAGGAGAAAGAAAGAAATAATGGAAGCCACAGGGAGGGAGAAGATACAATATTCTACAAGTAGCTTTTAATGAGAATATATAAAGAACTACATAAAATTAGGGAAAGACAAGAAAACCAATATTAAAGAATAGGTAAGGGATTGAAGGAACACTTCACAGAGATGCATATCTAAATGGCTGATAAATTTATGTAAAGATGGTTCTTTTTATTAGTGACTAAGAAACTACAAACTAAACAGTATAATACCACTGCACAGCCATCAGAAAGGCTATAATGAAGAAGAAGGAAAAATATCAAGTTTAGGCAAGGATGTATATCAATGGGAACTCTTACACATTGCAATGAAATTGATGAAGTCACTTTGGGAAAATATTTGTCAGTATTAATAAAACCTTAACAAATTCATGCTCTATATCCCAACATTCCACTCTTAGGTATAGATATATATTGGCTGAAAGATATATAAGAAAATTTTAATAGTACCAATATTTGTAATAGACAAAAGCTGAAAACCACACTCTACAAATGATAAAATGAATACATAAATTATACCAGTTGCACAATGGAATACTGTCTGTATAGCATGAAAATAAACAAACTATAACCCCAGCCAAAGATAGGGATTCATCTCACAAAGGTGGGCGCCTGGGTTACTCATTTGGTTAAGCGGCCGACTTCAGCTCATGTTATGCTCTCACAATTCAAGCCCCACTTCAGGCATGTTTACAACTCAGAGCCTGGGCCTGTTTCTGATTCTGTCTCTCTTTGCCCCTCCCCTGCTCATACTCTGTCTCTCTGTCTCAAAAATAAATAAAAACATTAAAAAAAATCTCATAAACATAATGTTGAAGAAGATAGACCAGAGTTTCTATTTATAAAATTTTCAAAATCAGTCAAAATTAATGTATAGTGTTACATGGAGCTGTTGTAACAGGGGGTAAATAATGATTGGGAAGGGACTTGATAGGACTCATGGTGGTACAATTTCTAGTTGTAATGTTCTGTTTCTTGTTCTGGGTACTGATTATAAGGATGTGTTCAGTTCGTAAAAGTTGGTCAATTTGTATGCTTCTGATTTGTGTCTATAAGTATCTTGTACTTTAATAAAAAGCTTAAAATTTTCCGAATCTTTGAATACAATGTTTTTTTCTGTATATTTCTCTATTATGAGTTCAAATGCTTTCATTAATGTATATTTAAAAACCTTTTTTTTAAGTAGCATGTGAGAAGTGTGGCTTAAGTATTATAAAGGATAAAGTATTATAGCAGCTAGATTCACAAAGCAAAGTTGAAATAAATTATTTTGTTCTTGTCATAATTGGGAGTGGAGGTTGGTAGGATATAGTCCACTTTAGCTCAGTAAAGGCTAGCCAATGGAGATGAAACCTAAAAGGTATTCATGAATGAACCCCATGAGCATGGCTGAAGGATCAGCCTGTACAAAGACCCTGAGGTAGAAGAAATCTTGGTAGATTTGTCAAGCTAAAAACTACATCTAGCATGTAGTATGAAAAAAGGAGAGTGATATGCAGTGCGATTGGCATTCCAGGCAAGAACCAGATCATGGAAAACCTTGTAGTCATGGTAAGGAGTTTGGGTTTTGTGCTTATGTTGGGCAATCATTGGAGAATTTATACAATAAAAACAAAAAGAGCTGGTACATGTTTTTTAAAGGTGATGGTAGATAGCCATGAGAACAGACTGGAAAGGGGCAAAAGTGGAAGAAGTTGATCTGTTAGAAGACCACTACAAAAGTGTGTGTGAAAGATGATGATGTAGGATTAATGAACAACAAATATCTTAGAATGGAAGACATAAGGTTATGCCTACTTCTGTAATACCTATATTTTCATTATAAGCATTCTGACAATTATAATTAATTATCTGACTCATTTATGATCTGAACAATTATAAAATACAAAGATCCTAAAATGAAAATATTTATCAAGATTGCTCTACTTTAGCAGTGAACACTGAACACATATTTACAAATATTTCTCAAAAAGATAGGCTAGTTCAGTTTTATAACTGTGGGGAGTGTAGAGGAATGCAATAAGCCAGGAGATTTCCACTAGGGCATCCTTCAACATCAATGCCAGTCAGTATATGATCTGTGCTAAGGGCCCCAAGGTTTGAGTCTACTATTCAATCTCTCAAATCTGTGACAAAATAGAAATACCTTTAAAATGGTGACATATCTTTCTAAACTCAAAGGGGTTTCGATATTGTTGGAATAACCTGCAGCTATGTTAAGAAGATCTATTACTTGGCTCACTAGTGTTTTAGTATACAACCTTGTGGCTTCGGTTTTCTATTTAGAAGACATTTAGCCTTAGATCCCTGCTATGAGAGCAGCAATAGTTGAAATGCTAAACAAATAGTTCTTTACTGAGGCAAGTATATAGTGTAGGCTGATCTCATTTTGTGTACCTGAGAACTGTAAAAAGAGTGGATTGCCAGATAGCATAATAGGTATACCATAAATATGTGTTGAATTGAATGACCCTCAATTTGTTTGCACTATAATTTCTGAGAGATATTTACAGAATAAAACATCTAACCCAATGCCCAATAAAAAGAACAATGAAATCATAACTTATTAGTGGCAGTGTGGTGACACAGAAAGAGATGTGAAGCCAATGGTTTGATTCCTGCCTCTTTCACTTTCTAGCTGGGTGACCAGAGCAACCATAACAAACTCTCTGAGACTAAATTTTCTCATGCACACAAGAAAAAACACCAATAGCATCCTAAACTCTCAATGCTGTTAGAATGATCAGTTAAGACATTTCATACAAGGGGTACCTGTGGGGCTCAGTCGGTTAAGCAGTTGACTTCGCCTCAGGGCATCATCTCTGTTTGTGACTTCAAGTTGCGCATCACTCTATGCTAACAGCTCAGAGCCTGGAGGCTCCTTCAGATTCTGTGTCTCCCTCTGTCCTTCCCCTACTAGTGCTCTCTCTCAAAACTGTATAAATATTAAAAAATTTTTAATAAAAAGACAATTCTTAAAAAAAAATCTGAACTCAGCCACTGCTGTTAATTTTTACTACCAAAAGAAGAATTCTGCTTTGCCTATAGGAAACCTATTTGAACTTGACTTTTCCCTGTAATTCCTAGAGGAAGTGATTGAAATATTTGTCAATTCAATCCACTTAATCTTTTATGAATTTTAAAAAGCATACATTTTAAAATAACATGTAGCTGGCGTGCCTGTGTTGCTCAGTCAATTAATCATCTGACTCTTGATGTTGGGTCAGGCCATCGTGATCTCACTACCCATGAGATAGAGCCCTGTGTCAGGCTCGGTGCAGAGCCTGCTTGGGATTTTCTCTCTCCGTCTCTCTCTGCTCCTCCCCTGCTCATGCTCGCTAGCTCTCTCTCTCAAAATAAATAAAACTTAAAAAATATATAAAAATAAAATAACACATAGCTATGTAGCACTTCATCAGGGTTCCTCACCGAGTTCATGGATTTTAATACCTCATATGAAGAGTTGATTTTTTTGTTTGTTTTGTTTTGTTTTGTTTTGTTTTTCAGCAAAGAATGAAATAGCCAGACAGGAGCAGTTCCTTTTTAGACTCTGATCTGCTTTCAGTGAAGTGTACACTTACCCATTCTACCCTGGACAGAGAGATAAATAAGACAAATGCACGTTTCAGGGTGCTATATTTCACAATACTGAAGAGATGCTTTTACTGTGGAACTTCAGAAAGCTAATGAAATGATTATTTGAGGCCGGAGGGCAGCATTGTCCCTCATTCCTCCTCTTACAATAGAGGGCAGGGGCTCCGCTTTACTCTAGGGAAAAGACAATAGGGAGTGAGCACGTGTAGCTTCTCTCTTCACAACTTAATCTTTAACATTATATCTAAGGTTATTAATATATGTTGGTACAAGTACTGTATCTGAGGCCTCAAAACAGAGGAACTTGTTCCATCCCCACACTTCTCATGTGTAGGTAGGAAGGCAATGACTTTACTTCTTAGGGTTTATACCTATGTTAACTCATTTAATTTTTCCAACAGCCCTATGGAATAGGTCTTTAATCATCTCCATTTTATAGAGGAGGAAACTGAGAGATAGAGATGTTAAGTGACTTTCACACAGTCTCATAGCTAGTAGATACTGAAGGCAGAAACTACACCTGGATCAGGGACCCCATCTTTCTTCACTCATCAAGTGACCTGTTTTGTGAAATGCTTGGATCCTTCAGAAAACTTGCTGATAGATGTACTTGTAAACTACTTTGCAGCCCCAGCTGTACCAAGAGATTTGAGGAGGAAGGAAATGTCTCCATTTTTGTCTTACTCTGTAGTCACCTTCTACGATACAGCATTACTAGGAGTTACCTCCCCACCAGGAATAAAACCAATATTGAAATCCTTTTTGGTACCTTGTGTCTCTCCCTTTGTTTGACAGACCCAGGAGAGGAGGAGTGTTTGACAGGGCCCTCCAGTTACCAACAAATTAGATGAGAAGAATGAACTTAATGAGGTAGAAACAGTTTATTTAGACTTATCTTAAATACACATACACACACACACATACATAGATCTACATACATATCATAACATGCAGAGAAAATTACAAATAATGTACATTTGTGCATTGATTATAAAGTGACTATTAATTTCATAGTAGTGTATAGGTTTCCATCTGACCTAGTTCTTATTTTTCTTTGTTGTTTTTTGGGGGGATTTTTTGTTTATTTTTATTTAGGTAGTGTTTATTTAATTTATGATAAACTCTAAATTTCTATATACCATCCAGAATGGTCAGAGGAGATTAGTATCTTGAGTTTAAGTTTTGCATACTAAAGAGAATTTGCAGTGTGTGTGTGTGTGTGTGTGTGTGTGTGTGTGTGTGTGCATGTGTGTGTAAAATCTAATATATTATATATAAAAGGCATATATGGTTAAATTCAAACCTTAAATGGAAGCAAGCTAATATTAATCATGTCCATATCATGTCTATATTCTCTACATAACCATAATAGCTAAATAATGTTTACATTGTTATAGCCAGTTTTGTAGATTATGCATTGGAAATTAGGTGTTAAAGATTGAGGGTAGAACGATTACTTTTTTCCTAAGGAGCATACAGTAATAAATGATGGAGTCCATATTCCAAGCTTTGTGGACGAAGACTCTGCAACATTACCTTAATGCCCTGGGCTTCATTTTATCTATTATTATTTTTTAAATACTTTACAGTGACGTTAATTGCCACACCTTCAAAATGCAAATCTCATCTGGAACATCATATATAGAGTATATTTAGGGTTGATAACTATCTGGAAGGCTTTCATTCACAGCTGAAAAATAATTGTCTTTACAATGGTTTACCGCCTTTTAAGTTTAACCTCCATTTGTTGGGCTGGAATAAATACCCATTTACTTTTAAGAAATACTATTGCCTCAGAGTTTGGTAAAGTAAACACCATATTGCTATTGTGTATGTGTGTTACATAAAGTACCGGACTTCCTGTAGTATAATTGCCCATTCATGTGGCTACCAGTCAATCTCTTTCAAGTCTGATACTTTTCTGGATGAATTGAATGTTGAGCCAGGCATAGAGGGAATCTAGATGTTTAGAAAAATATTTTTGGCCATATTTCTAAAATTATTCAGAAACCGAAGCCATTCTTTTTTATAGAATTGTGGGGGCTAGGGGAGAGGAAAGAAAAGAAAAAAAAGATGCCCCTTACTTACTGCAAATATCCACTTCAAACTGACAGAGAGCCATTTTTTTAAGTAAAAAGTTTAGGAAGCAAGTAGTTGCCATACAGAACAGAGTCACCAATTAATCCCCCAAATCCATGGGGAGAAAGACTGTCACTCAATTTTTGAGGGGTCCCTTTTCACAATGCTAAAATTTTGGTAAAAGATAGCAGAACAGAATCTAATTGTAAGAAATATCTAGTCTATTTATAATAATTGCAAACCAATTAAAAATGTTAAAAGGCTATGAATGATACTGTGATATATTTATTGCTGCAATGGACATGTCTTCCCTGAACTAAGACCATCACACAATTTCAAATAGGCCACTAAGCACACATTACATGATCACAGTTTTCAGCTTCTTTTGATTTAGGCTGAATTGGAACCAGTGACCTAGAAGCAAAGAGTGTCGTATTCCATTACTAAATGTCTTCGCCAGTCTGTTACCCTCAGTTTTTTTTTCCTTAATCATTTTTATTAGCAGCATTCCCATTTTTATCATCAATTTGAAAGATCTCAAGAATGTGCCCTGACACAAATTATAGCTATTGTTTACACTACCTTCTTGTAAAGACAGACTATCCCCAAGTGTGAGATTCACCTTGAATTATGCCAGCCGCCATCCTATTTCAGTATTTGTTCTTCTTTTATTCTCTGTTATAGTCTCTAAATGGCATTAGATGTGGTTGGAATGACAAGTGCCATTTCAGCTCCATAAGCGAAGGTGAATTCAAGAAGGAGCCACCAGACACCTGTCCATCATAACCTGGGCAAGCTAGCCCCAGGAGTAGAGCTATGTAAATTGTTCCAAAAATGTGGTCACTGCTTTTATTTGATATATATATTCTTTTCATTTTCACCTCACAGCCTCACAGAGCTTTGTAGCATGCGATGTAAAAAAAAAAATCACCCTTGTTCCTTAATATTTTTTTCAACAGGTTAATGCAAAAATATAATAGAAATTGGAGTTCTTTTTTCTTTTGGCCGTATATATTTTTCTGTAGACTTACATTTCTTGGAATGCCTGGCATGTCTACAGTGATCTGTGAAATAGAATGCCTAGATAGAAAGGGAAGTAGATCAATATCACTTTAACAGAGAAAGTGCTTCATGAAGACACACTGGTACATAATTAAACATAACAAACATTTCCCAAGGACAGATTTCTCTAACTCAACAAAATCAAACCCCCATTCCCTTGTGCTTTACCCTGATGAGAACTTCATAACTTTGGAGTGCTGGAAAGGGATTTGGAGGACAAGTATGCTAGCTATTTATAGAAAATGATAGGCTCCCAGCTTAGAGAGAAACCTTAAGCTAAAACAAATATGTTTAGAGGAAATGGTATGGACAGTATAAACACTAAAGAATAGTATATGGAGGCACATGGCTTGCACTAAATCTTAGTTTTTGAGGTTTCTTGTTTTCACAGTTCCTATAGTTGCCATTATTTGCAATTTCCTTATGAAGTTTTATAAAAGACATCTCATAATCAAATCGATAAAGATGAAGATACAAAAACAGTGTTTTAGGGAAATTTTTATCAACACACATTTTTTTAATGTAATTTATTGTCAAATTGGCTTACATACAACCTCCAGTGCTCATCCTAACAAGTGCCTTCCTCAATGCCTATCACCCGCTTTCCCCTCTCCCCCACCCCCATCATATTTCTTACAACTAAAATTATTTGGGAGTGTCATTTATGGGTTTATCAACCCTTATTGTACATTTATTAGGTTGGGACTTTCAAAAGCAGATGCCAAAGCAAATATTTGGAAACAAGTAGTGTATTTGGAAGGTGATCGTAGGGAACACAGTGAAGGAGTGAAAGAGTGAGAAATAAAAGGGGAACCAATAAAGTTTTATTAGTGAGTAGATTACTGCTGTGGGAAACTGGAGTTTAATCCTGCCGTGGACGCTCTAAGAGATTTTGTAGAATTATTTCACCTAGGGAGGAAAACAACAAGCTGTATACCCACTACTATTCATTGACTGAGAAGCACTCCTGGTGGCATTAACTCCATGCCAAGCACAGTTCAGGTGCAAAGACTGGACCCAGGAAAAGAGGAGCAGAGAGCTATCGGTATGAATAGAATATGCCACAGTGGAATCTGACTTCAGAAGTGGGCTGAGGGATATAAGAGGAGTTCCCACAGGGTCAGTTTTAATGCATATGAAAAACCTTAAAGCAAGGGAGAGCAGTACAAAGGAGACCACTATCTAGATAGATTGTATTTTACAAAATTGAGAGTACTCAGCAGTTGCTATAAAAGAGGGTTATAAGCTCTCATTTCCCCAATGTAATTATCTCTATCTATTTACAGTTTTTATGGGTAAGAACTCCTCCCTAAAGAGAAAATTCTCTTTAACACTTTCTTCTTTACTACATATATTAGAGGCACGATGTTTGTTGTTCACTAAATACCATTGCCAAGCTGTCAAGCTCTATTTTCAAAGTCAGTTCATTTTGTAAAGATATATGACTTTAGGCTCAGGGGAGGTTTGAAGTGATTTACAACAGCGTACACAAGTACAGATATCCAGGGCTTCCATTCCCTATCTTTGGAGTTTAAGAGGCTCCTTGGACCATTGAATAGATAGGGCTGTTTGTTCTGGAAGTACAGTTCAGATATGGTCAAATAGAGTTTCAGGGCTCATGCTATGTCAGTGCTACTGTGTGAACAATTGGAGATATTCTGAATGCTGTGAAAGGGAAGTCTTTTTTTTTTAATAATATTGAAAATAACTGCTAATGTGCTTCCTTAGCACTGGTGATGTGATTTAGATGCTCCCTGGAAGCCAGCGAATGGGTGGTTGTGTTGTAGGTGAAGTATGGATGCCCGCCACTGCAGACTTCAGTCATGTCCACATGACCATCCCTCTTCTGTCTCCTGCAGAATAGCCCAAATCCCTTGCTATTATTCTCTTCGTTTTGGACTTTTTATTTCTTGTGGGCCAGAGAAAGGAGGGAGTCTGGCACCAGTGCTCCTCTTTCCACTCTTTTCTTGTGGTACAAATTTCATCCCTAGAGATTTTAGGGGTCAGACCTTTGGGCCTCACCCAGTACAAATCCAAGACCTGCAAATTCAAGACTTTAACTTCGAACCAGTATTTGGAAAATAAAAGCACCAAGAAACATTCTCCTGGGGCTCAGATTCTGCTGTGATCTCCATTATCTGAGACGGGCCATTAGAGTGGCCCAGCTAGCTGAGTGGCAGGTGGGCCCACTAGACACCAAAAGGGAAAATTCGAAATAATATTTCAGAGTTTTAACCTCCCATGAAAATCACCTGAAACCTGGAATCATAAGCAATCTCTATGTACCTTATAGACACTATATAATAATGATAACAGTGCCTAAATAGGCATACATTGAAATGGTTTGGTTGGAAGTTTGAATTACTTTGTGGTTTAGCTAATAATATGATTTAGATGCCAATTTTATTTTAATGAACCAATAATTTTTAAATGTACTTGAAGCAAAAGTCAACACCTGATAAAAAGTGGTGATCCATATTTCACAAGTATATTTTCATTCTTGTGAGTTGAAAATAATATACAGGTTTATAAATTTGTTTTCACTGTACTAAGTTATGTACAAAATGTATAACTTCTTTTCTATTAAATTATCTGATCTTCTCAGAATCTCCTCTCCCCGATCCCACATACAGTATGGTAGTACACATGAGCAAAACAAAACTAAGCTTAGGACAATATATGTTGCTTATCCAAAAATTTAAATGGTATCTTTAGTTGACTCATTCTCTTTTAGATGAACTGTAAAACTTTACAAATTCTCCAGTCTCCCCCTACCTCCAAGTTCTTTTTGTTTCTTTCTAGAATGTAGTCTGGATGTGAAGGACATGTGGCACCATATGTGACAGGTAGGTCTCTGGAAGTCCTTCAAGGCAGGTTCTCAGGTTCCTCACTGGTGTCCACTTAAGTGTGATTGGTCGATGCTGAAAACCAGACTAGTGACAAATGAAGGGCACTGCTGCCCTGCAGCATTCTGCAAGGGTTTGTTGGTATAACATCCAGGATATATATCTCAGAGACTGATTGTAGTCTCTGTCAGTAGGGTATGTCCAGGACTGTGATCCCCCTGGGCTGTGGACCCCTGATATTGATCTATGATCTCCACATGTATCTGGCCCAGGCTGTCTGCTGTACAGCCCACAGCTTCAGTTCACGTTGCGTCTTCTCTAGCAAACTCCTTAGTCAAGACCTCTACTCAGACTATTCACTAACTCTCTTAATGCACTGTGAGGCATCTACCTAACTGTGTCTACTCCGAAGAGAACTTGATAACTGCAAGTCCTTTATCCACCCCAAAAGATGTACCACTGAATTTATTGCTTATATGATTTGTATGAGAAGTTTCTATGACATAGTTTATTTCCAGTGTTTGAAAAGGAAGGGAGAAAGTGCTTCTGCTACCAGGAACATCCAGATGTTGGATACAAACAGTTCTGTTCCAACAAAAGGAGTAATGAGCTACCAGAATTTGTTATTCTAGAATTTAAATGCAACAGATTCAAGGAATGGATCAGTCTGGTTTGTTGCTTTACATATCAAGAGCAACATATAAGTGCTTGATAAGTATTTGTTGAATGAATGAATGAATGAATGAATGAATGAATGGGTGAATGACAGTAACGTATGATTTGCTCAAATCGCATCTGAATGATATAAGGCTTTTTTTAGAGGTGAAGGAGTTCCCTTGTGTCACAGTGTTCTTTGCTTGAGCCTGGGATGTGCTCCTCATGGGTCATTTCACTAAAACTTTCTTTAAGATGCTGAAGAAGAAACAGAAGTCTTGCTGTGATAGAGTCTTCAACAGAAACTAAAAATGGCACAGACAGTGGTGTTTGTATTGGTCACTGGCATTGGCATCTTCACAGCATTTTGACCTTGGCAGATGTTTACTTCTTGGGTCTCTGGCATATTCAGCTACCATGAGATTATCTATAGAATGACTATGGACATTGGCATTTCCATAGGGCATCAGCAATGTGGGTGCAACTATATTGATATGGTTTCCATATCACAGCAGCACTCTTAGTAACCATTGCCAGTGAAGTTGCTGCTTTCATTAGTAGTGTCCCACAGTATGTGCCTGCAAGTCAAGTTAGAATAGGAAGAGAGAAAACTGAGAAGTAATGTAAAGACCAGAATAATGGTATGTGGATATTATCAGAGGTTTTAAGAGGAATCTGAGGGTTTTTTTTTCAGAGAAGACGACAGAAGATCTAGAAAGCAGTTTTATGTTTTATGCTTATAATTGTGATCAAATTTTGTATTTTATTTTTTTTATTTTTATTTTTTTTAATATATGAAATTTATTGTCAAATTGGTTTCCATACAACACCCAGTGCTCATCCCAAAAAGTGCCCTCCTCAATACCTATCACCCACCCTCCCCTCCCTCCCACCCCCCATCAACCCTCAGTTTGTTGTCAGTTTTTAACTGTCTCTTATGCTTTGGCTCTCTCCCACTCTAACCTCTTTTTTTTTTCCTTCCCCTCCCCCATGGGTTTCTGTTAAGTTTCTCAGGATCCACATAAGAGTGAAACCATATGGTATCTGTCTTTCTCTGTATGGCTTATTTCACTTAGCATTACACTCTCCAGTTCCATCCACGTTTCTACAAAAGGCCATATTTCATTTTTTCTCATTGCCACGTAGTACTCCATTGTGTATATAAACCACAATGTCTTTATCCATTCATCAGTTGATGGACATTTAGGCTCTTTCCATAATTTGGCCATTGTTGAGAGTGCTGCTATAAACATTGGGGTACAAGTGCCCCTATGCATCAGTACTTCTGTATCCCTTGGATAAATTCCTAGCAATGCTATTGCTGGGTCATAGGGTAGGTCTATTTTTAATTTTCTGAGGAACCTCCACACTGCTTTCCAGAGCGGCTGCACCACTTTGCATTCCCACCAACAGTGCAAGAGGGTTCCCATTTCTCCACCTCCTCTCCAGCATCTATAGTCTCCTGATTTGTTCATTTTGGCCACTCTGACTGGCGTGAGGTGATACCTGAGTGTGGTTTTGATTTGTATTTCCCTGATAAGGAGCGACGTTGAGCATCTTTTCATGTGCCTGTTGGCCATCCGGATGTCTTCTTTAGAGAAGTGTCTATTCATGTTTTCTGCCCATTTCTTCACTGGGTTATTTGTTTTTCGGGTGTGGAGTTTGGTGAGCTCTTTATAGATTTTGGATACTAGCCTTTTGTCCCATATGTCATTTGCAAATATCTTTTCCCATTCCGTTGGTTGCCTTTTAGTTTTGTTGGTTGTTTCCTTTGCTGTGCAGAAGCTTTTTATCTTCATAAGGTCCCAGGAGGGTTCATTTTGCTTTTAATTCCCTTGCCTTTGGGGAGGTGTCAAGTAAGAAATTGCTGCGGCTGAGGTCAGAGAGGTCTTTTCCTGCTTTCTCCTCTAGGGTTTTGATGGTTTCCTGTCTCACATTCAGGTCCTTTATCCATTCTGAGTTTATTTTTGTGAATGGTGTGAGAAAGTGGTCTAGTTTCAATCTTCTGCATGTTGCTGTCCAGTTCTCCCAGCACCATTTGTTAAAGAGACTGTCTTTTTTCCATTGGATGTTCTTTCCCGCTTTGTCAAAGATGAGTTGGCCATACGTTTGTGGGTCTAGTTATGGGGTTTCTATTCTATTCCATTGGTCTATGTGTCTGTTTTTGTGCCAATACCATGCTGTCTTGATGATGACAGCTTTGTAGTAGAGGCTAAAGTCTGGAATTGTGATGCCTCCTGCTTTGGTCTTCTTCTTCAAAATTACTTTGGCTATTCGGGGCCTTTTGTGGTTCCATATGAATTTTAGGATTGCTTGTTCTAGTTTCGAGAAGAATGCTGGTGCAATTTTGATTGGGATGGCATTGAATGTGTAGATAGCTTTGGGTAGTATTGACATTTTGGCAATATTTATTCTTCCAATCCATGAGCAGGGAATGTCTTTCCATTTCTTTATATCTTCTTCAATTACCTTCATAAGCTTTCTATACTTTTCAGCATACAGATCTTTTACATCTTTGGTTAGATTTATTCCTAGGTATTTTATGCTTCTTGGTGCAATTGTGAATGGGATCAGTTTCTTTATTTGTCTTTCTGTTGCTTGATTGTTAGTGTATGAGAATGCAACTGATTTCTGTACATTGATTTTGTATCCTGCAACTTTGCTGAATTCATGTCTCAGTTCTAGCAGACTTTTGGTGGAGTCTATCGGATTTTCCATGTATAATATCATGTCACCTGCAAAAAGTGAAAGCTTAACTTCATCTTTGCCAATTTTGATGCCTTTGATTTCCTTTTGTTGTCTGATTGCTGATGCTAGAACTTCCAGCACTATGTTAAACCACAGCGGTGAGAGTGGGCATCCCTGTCGTGTTCCTGATCTCAGGGAAAAGCTCTCAGTTTTTCCCCGTTGAGGATGATGTTAGCTGTGGGCTTTTCATAAATGGCTTTTATGATCTTTAAGTATGTTCCTTCTATCCCGACTTTCTCAAGGGTTTTTATTAAGAAAGGGTGCTGGATTTTGTCAAAGGCCTTTTCTGCATCGATTGACAGGATCATATGGTTCTTCTCTTTTTTTTTTGTTAATGTGATGTATCACGTTGATTGATTTGCGAATGTTGAACCAGCCCTGCATCCCAGGAATGAATCCCACTTGATCATGGTGAATAATTCTTTTTATGTGCCGTTGAATTCGATTTGCTAGTATCTTATTGAGAATTTTTGCATCCATATTCATCAGGGATATTGGCCTGTAGTTCTCTTTTTTTACTGGGTCTCTGTCTGGTTTAGGAATCAAAGTAATACTGGCTTCATAGAATGAGTCTGGAAGTTTTCCTTCCCTTTCTATTTCTTGGAATAGCTTGAGCAGGATAGGTATTATCTCTGCTTAAACAGAGTCTGGTAGAACTCCCCTGGGAAGCCATCTGGTCCTGGACTTTTATTTGTTGGGAGATTTTTGATGACTGATTCAATTTCTTCGCTGGTTATGGGTCTGTTCAAGCTTTCTGTTTCCTCCTGATTGAGTTTTGGAAGCGTGTGGGTGTTTAGGAATGTGTCCATTTCTTCCAGGTTGTCCAGTTTGTTGGCATATAATTTTTCATAGTATTCCCTGATAATTGCTTGTATCTCTGAGGGATTGGTTGTAATAATTCCATTTTCATTCATGATTTTATCTATTTGGGTCATCTCCCTGTTCTTTTTGAGAAGCCTGGCTAGAAGTTTGTCAATTTTGTTTATTTTTTCAAAAAACCAACTCTTGGTTTCGTTGATCTGCTCTACAGGTTTTTTAGATTCCATATTGTTTATTTCTGCTCTGATCTTCATTATTTCTCTTCTTCTGCTGGGTTTAGGCTGCCTTTGCTGTTCTGCTTCTATTTCCTTTAGGTGTGCTGTTAGATTTTGTATTTGGGATTTTTCTTGTTTCTTGAGATAGGCCTGGATTGCAATGTATTTTCCTCTCAGGACTGCCTTCGCTGCGTCCCAAAGCGTTTGGATTGTTGTATTTTCATTTTCGTTTGTTTCCATATATTTTTTTAATTTCTTCTCTAATTGCCTGGTTGCTGTTGTTATTTCCTGGAGATTCTTCTGAGGGGAATTCTTTCGCTTGGTCATTTTGGATAGTCCCTGGAGTGGTGAGGACCTGCAGGGCACTTCCCCTGTGCTGTGGTGTATAACTGGAGTTGGTGGGTGGGGCTGCATCCGACCTGATGTCTGCCCCCAGCCCACCGCTGGGTCCACAGTCAGACTGGTGTGTCCCTTCTCTTTCCCTCTCCTAGGGGCGGGATTCACTGTGGGGTGGCGTGGCCCCTCTGGGCTACTTGCACACTGCCAGGCTTGTGATGCTGGGGATCTGGCGTATTAGCTGGGGTGGGTAGGCAAGGTGCAGGGGGGCAGGAGGGGCAGGCTTAGCTCGCTTCTCCTTAGGTGATCCACTTCAGGAGGGGCCCTGTGGCAGCAGGAGGAGTCAGATCAGCTGCCTGAGGTTTGGCTCTGCAGAAGCACAGAGTTGGGTGTTTGGGCGGAGCGAGCAAGTTACCTGGCCTGAACTAGTTCCCTTTGGGATTTTGGCTGGGGGATGGGCGGGGGAGATGGCGCTGGTGAGCACCTTTGTTCCCCACCAAACTGAGCTCTGTCGTCTGGGGGCTCAACAGCTCTCCCTCCCTTTGTCCTCCAGCCTTCCCGCTTTCCGAGCAGAGCTGTTAACTTATGACCTCCCAGACGCTAAGTTGCGCTTGCTGTCAGAACACAGTCCGTCAGGCCCCTCCGCTTTTGCAAGCCAGACTCGGGGGCTCTGCTTGGCCGGCGAGCCGCCCCTCCGCCCCGGCTCCTTCCCGCCAGTCCGTGGAGCGCGCACCGCCTCGGTACCCTTCCTACCCTCTTCCGTGGGCCTCTCGTCTGTGCTTGGCTCCGGAGACTCCGTTCTGCTAATCCTCTGGCGGTTTTCTGGGTTATTTAGGCAGGTGTAGGTGGAATCTAAGTGATCAGCAGGACGCGCGGTGAGCCCCTCAAATTTTGTATTTTAAAAATAAGGGATGAAATTACCTAGAAATCCTGGTGTGTGTGTGTGTGTGTGTTCAGATAATTCAGTGACAAAACTGACAGCAAATTCAAGGTTCCAGTCCTATTTTTACTCCTATAAGTTTTGGGAGTCTGTATAATTACTACAGCTTTCAGAAATTCCATTTTCTCATTTTAATTGAAGATATCAATACCTGTCCTGCTTACCTCACATGCTTGCTATAAGATAAAAAAAGATCATGCTTATGAAAATCTTGATGAATTAGAAAATGCTTTACAAGTGCAAGAATTATTGTTTTCCATATTAATTTGGTGAATAACGTATTGAATAAATTGTTTAACAAGTAACAAAGATTCAATCAAACTAACTTCAGAAAAATGGAATGACATTTTCTGAATACAGCAAGTTCATGGATCTCAAGGGCAAGGCGATAATCAGAGCCAGGCCTCATGTGAATAGGACTAAAAATGGAAACATGAAGGATTAAAGCTCTTCTCCCACTTCTCTGGGGTCACAGGATTTCTCTTAGTGCTCCACTCTCCATGAGTGTATCTCATTCATCTCTCTCTTAACTGTTTTCCTCTGAGGTTTTTCTCCCTCATAACCTCTCATGCACAATGACTCATATTTGCCACTGCAGTTCTTACTCTACCTCATCCCTCCCTTTTCTTTTCTTTAACTCAAACATATACCTTTCACTGTAACTCTATTATTGCTTCAAATTTCTTAGATAGGGACCTGACTGAACCTGCTCTTTGTGATAAAGAAGGCTACATAAATCATGAGTTACCAGTAACTCTGTGTCCATTAGGTCTGATTAAATCAAAGTTCCTCAGTGGTCCCATTGTCTAAGGATGGAGCAATGTGGTCAAGATGTTCCCTGCCTACTTGTGGTGGCTAAAGGAGAATCAAGTTATTTGAGAAGAGGTTGGGGTAGAGCAAGCTGTTTACAATGCTGTAAAAAATCCTGTGCTAGTTCAATTTGTGAAGGGTATCTTAGTCTGTCTGGGCAGCTATAATAAAAGTACCATAGACCAGGTGGCTTAAACAATAAGTATTTCTCAAAGCTCTAGAGACTGGGAGGTACAAGGTGCAGGCAGATTTGGAGTTTGGTGAGGACCAGCTTCCTCATAAATGGTTGTGTGGGTTGTCTTTTATAAGGGTACTAATCCCATTCATGAGGGCTCCACCTTCATGACCTGATCACCTCCAAAGGCCCCACCCCCTAATATCATCACATTGGAGGTAAGGACTTCAGCAAGTGAATTTTGGGATGACACAAATAATCAGTCCATAACAAGAGGGCAACAATGGAATTACATGAGACCACTCATTAGTGGGCATAGTTGTTGGATCTGTAGAATAAAAACACAGGCCTTGAAAGGTTAGAAAGAAGAAAGAATGGTTTCATCCACTCCAGAATTTTGCTTGGGTCTGCCTCTGAGTATTATAAATTTCTACTCAGTATTTCATTATTTGTTTTTTGCTGACAGTAATTAATGGGTACACAGATATATGTAAGTAAAACAAGATTCTATTTAAGTTTTTGTATATTAATAAAGTATTATAGGACTTTGATGTGGGGGCAAATTTCCTTCCTAATTATGTTCTGTTAAAGTGGATCTGTATTCCTTGAATACACATATTAATAACCTTTGGAAATTATTAAGGAACCCACACCTTTTCTTAGTGGATAGAGCAAACATTGACACACAAATGACTAAGCATTTACAATGCCACTGAAGTGGCATTTGACAAAAGATGCCATAAAACTTAAACATGATACCTTCTAACAAACATTTAACATTAGGATTTTTTTATTTTTGTTTTTTTCTATTCTGCAACATCCTTACCTTTCTTGTCCTTGAGGCACTTTGATTGAAGAGACTTTGCTCCTTGATGCTTTGCACTTCTAAGTAGAGACCAGGTGCCATTGATTACTTTGGGTTGACAGATGACACCAATGTTAGTTATCCTTTCTGTCTCTGTGCATGAAGCCCAGATGCATTATGTCATTGTAAAAAAACTGCATATGAAATCAATAAACTCAAGGAAAGTGGCCATAAAGCAACAATTCTTTAAGTTGAAGGAGAGTAAATTGCTTGTGCTACCCAGATAGTTTGGAATTTGTTGGTGTTTCCATAAGAGAGGTTTTCTTTCCAATACCTTCAGGGTTAAAAATTATAGTTTGACACTCTAAGCCTAAAAATCTGGTGCATTAATCTTTATATATGTTATTTTCCATTGCATCTTGCTTTATTTATGGAAATCATTTTGCTAGAGTAATACCATAGGCTATACAATTTGTTTTCACGAAGAATTAGAGTTTTAAAAAAATAGATCAAAATAAAACTAGTGATGAAATACCATTTGAAAAGTACCCTAAAGAAATTACTATTTATTGGTTTTGATAAATGTTTCCCAGATTTTCTCAGAGGGTGGAAGTTTGGCTGCATTTATAAATCATCATTTAACACTCTAGTGACTTTTGAAGTTAACATTTTGGACCATCAGTTCTTTTGTTCTAGTACTTATCTAATAGCTTGTATCCTATATCATTTTTTCCTTATTAAATAACACCCATGAGAGCTTATCATAAAATGGAGCATGTGAAAGCTATAGGAAAGATTTTCAAAACTGTATTTTATCCCAAAATCTTCAAAAGAGAAAAAAAAGAAAGCAATAGCCAATTGAAATTGTGACTATAGAAACACTGTCCATACTAATGTGAATTCATTTTATTAAAAATTCAAATGTAAAAATTTTCAGTACAATAAATGCTTTAGGTCAGTTTCTTGGTAGTGTTTCTAGTACATCTCCAGTTCCCATATATGTATTCTCTAATATGTGGATTGCTCCAATCAACTCAGCTTATGGACTCAGCAATAAGAGTTTTAATTAAACACACTGAGTAATTCTCATGTGTGGAAGACTCTCATCTATATTGACCTAGGACCCAAGTCATAAGCATTTCTATAAACTGACAATCAATGTTCCTGATACTCTATCTTATTAGTCATAGATAATTATAATCGTAATCATAATATTATTCAATTAATAATAGGTTAAAGCTAATTTTGTCTTTAAATTGCTGTTAACTGTATTATCAATTATTTATTAATTTTTAAAAATGAAGTCAGCTTTTGAAAGAACGTTATCAGTAGATGCAGGAGTCCAGAGACCCATACACTCAGGAAAAATCCTGGTCATTAAATGAGAAAAAAAAGTAGTAATAATTAAGATTACCAACTCTAATAACTTTCACTGAAAAAAAAGCTCATATATTTATAGTTTACTAAACTCTGAATATATTCTAAAGTTTTTACAGTTATCCTTTTGTTTAATCTTTATAATAATTCTATACAGTAGGTATAGATATCTCCATTTCAATTTCTCTTTTTTAACATTTATTTATTTTTGAGAGATAGTGAGAGACAGAGCATGAGTGGGAAAGGGGCAGAGAGAAAGGGAGACACAGAATCTGAAGTAGGCTCTAGGCTCTGAGCTGTCAGCACAGAGCCTGATCCCGGGCTGAAACCCACGAACCATGAGATAATGACCTGAGCCTAAGTTGGACCCTTAACCAACTGAGCCACCCAGGCACCCCTAGATATAGCCATTTATAGGTAAAGAAACAAAGAAACAGAAATTTAAGTTTTTTCTCCAGGTTATGTGTCTAAGAAGTGATGAATCCAAGATTTAAAGCAAATCCGACTGACATTCAGAGCCCGTGCTTTATCCCCACACTTTTCTCTGGTTAAAGAAAAGCAAGTCTAGCAAGGGTTTTATTTTGATGTATTTATTGTGTGTGTACAATAAAGTTAAATTCCCTGCTAACACTTCATATTTGGTACACAGAATGGACATCTTGTTCTTCAGTAGCACTTGAGTGCCCCTGTTCCCTGTTTCCCCATATCCATTCCATCCTTATCTGCTCTGCTTTATGTTCTAGTCCAGGGCTGCTTTTCCCTCTGTCTTCTAGTTGGATTTGGAAAACCGAAGGAATCAGTTGGAGGTGAGAATTCTGGAGGAAGGAGTATCTGGGATATTTATTAAAACTCGTTCCTTCTTTGTGAAAGACTACTGTTTTGGCAGTAGCTCACTTTCTATGACTGGAGCTCTTGTCCAGTTATATAAGGCCACACCCTCCACCAGTCACTTCAGACCAGGGATAGCAATAGCCTTATCTTATCCCCAGCTCTGAAAAGCATCTTTTATTAAATTCTTTTCAATTATCCCTTTGGGTGTCTATCTCCTTTTGGGATCCTAATTAATATATAATCCTTGAGAGTAAATCAGAGAGCTTCTTCCTAGGGAGTGGTTATTTGATTTAGCTGCTATAGTTATGCTGCAAAGAAAGAACAAATAGAAATTTTGTCTGTATATACAAGAGAGTTCTGGGAAGGATCTAGCAATATAAATCATCAATTTAAGAATATGATTGTATTCATCATCCCTAGCTAAGAGATGTGATTCATGGAGACTTAGATTTGGCTTAGTAGAGGGTTATCTGAGAGACAGAACTTTCATTAGAGTAAAAGGTACCCATGTTGTAGATCAAGAGGTCCATCCAAGATAATTTGAATACCGCTAAAAAGGATTAGGTAAGGTGTTTGTATAAATATCCATATTGATGTGAGGCTGTGTTTACCCAAGGCACAATAGTTATAGAACAATACCTTTATATCATATCTGAGCAGTGTGCCCCACAAGAACTATTCTGGATGGAGACAGAGCAGGGGTGGCCAAGAACTCTTGTCAGAAATGCAGCTGCATCTGCTGAAGAGAGAGGACCAAGGTGTATTCTTCTGTGTTTGATCCTGTACTTAATGAGATTTCACATTTTAAACAATAAAGTTGATGACAGAATGTCAATGACACTGAACTAAGAAGTGTAAGTAGCACATCCAAAGAAAACAAGACTGTCCCAAATGACCCTAAAACACATTCTGCAAAAATAACATGAAAACCATTAAGTAGAACTCAGGATGATATATTTAGCCAGAAGAAAATCAAACTGCACAAATTCAATATGAATAAAACTTTCTTATAGAAAAAGAAAACAGAAAAAGAGTTAGTAATGAGAACCATCCAGAAAATGATTTTAGAATGATATCCAACACATGATATTAGCTGATGCAATATTTTTAATGCATTGTAGAGTGTCATAAATATAGTGTATAAATTATGTAAAGAGTAGTAAGGATAATATCTTCCCTTCAAGCAATTATAAGTGATTCTATATATTAATTCCTTGGTAAAATGCTGTTGTCTCAGTAATCTATTGTTACAAAACAAACCATCCCAGAATGCAGTAGCTTAAAGTGACAACTCTTTATTTGTTCATGATTCTGTGAATTGGCAGTTGGGTTGCGTTAAGTTGGTGGTACTTCTGTTAGTCTCACCTGAGTCATATACTTAGCTACAGTTATCTGGTGCCTCTAGTAAGGCAGGCCAGATGGTCCATCCAAAACCCTACACACACTGGGCATCTGATGCCTTCTTGGTTGGGTGTCTCTTTCCAGTGGTCTCTTGCCCTCAAGGAACCTATCTCAAGCTTCTTTACAGGGTTACAGGATGTTCTAAAAGGGATAGAGAAGGTTCTGAAAGTAATCTTGAGGCCTGGACCCAGAAGTTGCACAATATCAATTCCACTACATTTTGTTGGCCAAAGAATATCTCAGGGTGAGCTCAGATTCAAAAGGAGTGGAAATAGACTCTACCATTTGATGGAAAAGTACTAATCACATTGCAAGGAAACATGCACAGATATAGGAATGAGCTGTGGCCATCTTTTGCAATGGACCACAGATATATATATAAATCAGATATTTTCCTTATTTTATGCATAATTAAATAGGATTTTTAAGTCAATAAAGTATGAATGATCCTGAATAATACCCAGTTATAGGACTGAATTTTTGGTCTTTTATATATACAGGTGGACATATATTCAAGACTTTTCTGTTCTCTCATACACAGAGTAAAACAAATCCAAGATTGGTGTTCATTATTTTACATTTATGACCCTACCTACCAGTCTTTCTGCTTTCCAGTTACATGGAAAAAATCCCAACCAAAGACTTTAAATAAAACTATAAATTTAGGTTAAATTATATCAGTTAAGATTATCACATTTTAAAAAATGTGAAAAATGTGAAAAAATTTTAAAAATTTCCTAAATATTTGAAGTAATTTCATGATGAGAAATGATGTTTATAAAAGGTAATCTGTAATTGAGACACCCTGAAAAGATAGATTATGTGTCACACTTACAGGCACTTACAATTTAATGACTTCCAACTGGCTGTCGTGTTCTGTGCCCCTAGCAAACGGCATCTCGCTCTCCAAATTGTTTCTTCCTCTACATTCTTTGTATGGCAGTCACTGGAGCCAGAGGCTAACAATGGAAGATGTTCTTCTAACAACATCTGCTTGCATTGTAAAATTAGCCATGCATTAGTAGCTTTTACTTTTAGTTAAACTTTAATTGTGAAGAAAGAAGATGCATGCACAGTACTTGTTGACGGATACATTTTCTTCATAGAGGAAAATTGTCAAGATGCTTATATGCATGAGGTTAAATAAAATCAGTCATTAAAATTTTCATTTCCATTAATAATATATATTGGAAAGAATTAAAATAGAAATTATAAAATGTTCCCCTTTTTTTCTACAAAGGGAATTTTTATGAGGAAAATGTGAAATATAAATATTGTTGTTGCTACATGTATCACAGTGGCCCAACAACCAATATGTCTAACAGGTTCTTGAAACCTACCTAGCACCTTCCCAAGGGATTTCTGTTCTAGCTTCACCATAGAACAGGATACATCTGTGGCTACTCTTGGCATGAGAAAGACAGACTTGTCT
Source organism: Acinonyx jubatus (assembly GCF_027475565.1). Taxonomy (NCBI): domain Eukaryota; kingdom Metazoa; phylum Chordata; class Mammalia; order Carnivora; family Felidae; genus Acinonyx; species Acinonyx jubatus. Next base: position 121,795,314 of record NC_069382.1, on the reverse strand, counting down.
GCAAACTTTGATGGTCAAGCTTATTTCTACTTCACCCAGAGAGAAAAAAGTAGAGGGTCTGTGGAGTAGGTTATAGTATCACTAAGACAAAGGAAAACATTGCTCTCAATAACTGATGTCAACCTTTGATACTGCAGAAAGGGATCTAAGAAGGAACAGAGACTAGGCTAGACATGTGGGGTGACTCTTAACCTAGTGATTCTTTTCAGGATGTCTCTGGAGTTGATAGATGTTTTGAGCAGATTTAGTGCCCATTTTATACATAGTGTATAATTTAATTCACTTACCTGGATAGTCCATTTAAAATATTTTTCTTACCATAAATGATCCAGATTATCCTCTTGTATATGTTTAGAATCAAATATATTTCTAAATATAATAATAATTTGTTATGGCAGTTGATCTAGAAAGCACAAACTTGATTATTTTTCCTTGCTCTCCATATTTCAGAAGTTGGAAAGTGATTAGTTCCAGTATGTAAAGTTAGAAATTCATTACTAAATTTTTAAATCAAGTTTCTCATATTAACTTTTTTATTTAATATATGAAATACAATAGTTTTGTACAAATTTGTTTTTCTAGAAACTAATTGTATGGCTACTGTTCACTTTATTCTCTAAGAATAAAATATTCTTAGGAAAAATCCCCCAAACTTCCTCTACCCAAATTAGAAAACATGCCAGACTTGCATCTCTGTTTTATAACACTTGCAAAACTAAATCTTGGAGAATTATGTGCTCAGATATGATTCCACCCCAAACTTCAGTACCTACAGTTTAAACCACTATTCAATACTAACTTGGTTTATATTTCTAATTTCAAAAGTAAGAATAATTTTTCTTGGTAAAAGTTGCTGTTTCATATTAATTGAGTTTTAGATAGAACTATATGTCAACTCATTTACACATTAGGTTTCTGAACTTATTTTTTCTTTCTGTTGGTATAAAATACTAAAAATAAGTTATGAGGAGTAATTAGGGAAAATACCTTATTCACTTGACTTCTGGAGAGAAACATCCACTTTATGGAATGGGAAGTAGATAAGAAAGGACTGAAAATAAAACATAAAATTATA